>NC_084612.1:50713695-50741195 GCF_033978795.1 Nerophis ophidion | reverse complement strand
GGAAGTCTGGGTTTCCCTGCTTAGGCTGTTGCCCCCGCGACCCGACCTCGGATAAGCGGAAGATGATGGATGGATGGATGGAGAAATGACAGTTTTAAAGAAAACTAATTTAAAGTCTGATTAAAAAATATTTAGATATATAAAAGCCTTTTCTGATTAAATGAGTGGGTGTGTTGATTCTCCCAGTCAGGACCAGTATAATCACATAGACCTTCTGAGTGCCTGCAACTCCTCATAACTTCGAATAGACTTTTACGCCATGTTTGATTGGGGAAACATATTAGCAGCTGATCACCTTGATCAAACTCAAATTAATCACGATCATATTGTCGCCCAGCCCTAATCCAGCCTAATGGTTTAGAACGGTCCAACACACAGTACATGCTGTACATCTATCAGTCGAGAATACATAATCATTACACTAAAGAACAAAAAGAGGCGGTAGACGCTAAATGCCATCGTTTGTAAAAAAAAATCATGTTGCTGTGTAATAATGTGTGAAGCTGATGTCAATTAAAGAATGCTTTCAGAACAATTCATTCCTGTATGCTACGGAAATATCAAAGAACGATTATCTCAGTATGGTAATAATTGTGGAGGTTGGGTAGGCTAGCCACCATGAACCCATACAGGTCTACAGACTCTCCCTCTGGATGCACAGTCATCATTATGGCAAACGAGGAGGAGTGAACATGGAAGATAAGCAGCACTGTAATGCGTGTGGACAGCGGCTGCCAATGAAATGGTGTGTTAATGATGTCAATTAAAAGTGCATGTCTGACAGAACTGCTGGCAGCGCTGCCATCAGAAAGAGGTTTCAAGTCGACCTTTGACACAAATCTGCTGCCCACAAAGAGGCTCATTGGCCAATTTAATGAGGGCGGCAATTCTGTGGTTAATACCTCTCAAACGTGGCGTGGAATGAAGGGATAACAAAGGCGGGGACTTGAAAACCAAAAACTGATAAAAATGCGTTGACGCTTAGAATACAGTGCATAGCTGATAAAAATATAAGGTCTAATTGATTCTGAGGAGTTGAAGTAACTTCTTTTGGCGGCGCCCGGACGGGCTGCGCTCTCGAGGAGATCCTGCTAAAGATGGAACATTTGGCAGAAATACCGGACAATTCCACAAACTTTATGGCTGGCTCACATCGTGGTCACTCCGTGATCACGTACGACCGCCAGACACTTCTGGATGTGGACACCTCGGGCCGTTTTGGACTGATAGACGCGGGCGTGCTAAACATGCTAACTAGCATGGGAATACATCGGCGGCTACATCCAGCGGCCTGTGAAGCAGGGGAGTCTAGTAGCAGCGGGGGCCGTCTACGGAGCAGACGCCAGCGGTGTGATCGGAAACGCGGATGCCGAGCGGGGCTAAAAACAAAGCAGAAGGCTAATCCCCACAGAACACCACTTTCCTCCATCCCGAAGACGGATTTAGATGGAAAATGCGAGACTACTGGTCTGGGTAAGGAGTCAGTTAAATTAGAACAAGTTTTTTCTGCTTTGAGTGTTTCAGAGTTGGACATGTTTTTTACTGAGGTGGCTAACTATGATGTGTGCAGTTTATCAAAGCAACAAACAAACAATCGGAAAATCCCCGTTACTGAGGTGGCTAACCATGATGCGTGCAGT
The DNA here is from genome assembly GCF_033978795.1 of Nerophis ophidion. Taxonomy (NCBI): domain Eukaryota; kingdom Metazoa; phylum Chordata; class Actinopteri; order Syngnathiformes; family Syngnathidae; genus Nerophis; species Nerophis ophidion. The sequence goes on along the minus strand of NC_084612.1, from coordinate 50,739,555 downwards.
TTTTCAAAGCAACAATCAAACAATCGGAAAATTCCTGTCGTATCAATTCCTAGATATGGTCGTAACTATACTAAATGCACTGGGCATAATAAACACAACATTATTAATATTTCTACTACGGATAATTTGATCAAAAACTCCCTAAAACAGCCCACTACCTATAATATAGGTTTTTTAAACATAAGATCATTGTCTCCTAAAACGTTGTTAGTTAATGATATTATCAGAGACAACAATCTTAACGTCATCGGTCTCAGCGAAACCTGGCTTAAACCAAACGACTTTTTTGCGCTAAATGAGGCATGTCCTCCTAACTTTACACATGCGCATATTGCCCGTCCGCTCAAAAGGGGTGGGGGGGTTGCACTAATATACAACGAAAACTTTAACCTTAGTCCTAACATAAATAATAAATATAAATCGTTTGAGGTGCTTACTATGAGGTCTGTCACACCGCTGCCTCTACACCTGGCTGTTATCTACCGCCCCCCAGGGCCCTATTCGGACTTTATTAATGAATTCTCAGAGTTCGTTGCTGATCTAGTGACACACGCCGATAATATAATCATAATGGGGGACTTTAATATCCATATGAATACCCCATCGGACCCACCGTGCGTAGCGCTCCAGACTGTAATTGATAGCTGTGGTCTCACACAAATAATAAATGAACCCACGCATCGCAACGGTAATACGATAGACCTAGTGCTTGTCAGGGGCATCACCGTTTCCAAAGTTACGATACTCCCGTATACTAAAGTATTGTCTGATCATTACCTTATAAAATTCGAGGTTCAGACGCATGTTCGTCAAACTAATAATAATAATAACTGCTATAGCAGCCGCAACATTAATACAGCCACAACGACAACTCTTGCTGACCTACTGCCCTCGGTAATGGCACCATTCCCAAAGTATGTGGGCTCTATTGATAACCTCACTAACAACTTTAACGACGCCCTGCGCGAAACCATTGATAACATAGCACCGCTAAAGTTAAAAAAGGCTCCAAAAAAGCGCACCCCGTGGTTTACAGAAGAAACTAGAGCTCAGAAATTATTATGTAGAAAGCTGGAACACAAATGGCGCACGACTAAACTTGAGGTGCACCATCAAGCATGGAGTGATGGTTTAATAACTTATAAACGCATGCTTACCTTAGCTAAAGCTAAATATTACTCAAATCTCATCCACCGTAATAAAAACGATCCTAAATTTTTGTTTAGTACGGTAGCATCGCTAACCCAACAAGGGACTCCTTCCAGTAGCTCCACCCACTCAGCTGATGACTTTATGCAATTCTTTAGTAAGAAAATTGAAGTCATTAGAAAGGAGATTAAAGACAATGCGTCCCAGCTAACACTGACACGATTGTATATACGGCGGATACTACCCTCCAAAATACTTTCTCTCGTTTTGAGGAAATAACATTAGAGGAATTGTTACAACGTGTAAATGGAATAAAACAGACAACATGTTTACTTGACCCTCTTCCTGGGAAACTGATCAAGGAGCTCTTTGTATTATTAGGTCCATCAGTGCTAAATATTATAAACTTATCACTCTCCTCGGGCACTGTTCCCCTAGCATTCAAAAAAGCGGTTATTCATCCTCTTCTTAAAAGACCTAACCTCGATCCTGACCTCATGGTAAATTACCGACCGGTGTCTCACCTTCCCTTTATTTCAAAAATCCTCGAAAAAATTGTTGCGGAGCAGTTAAATGAACACTTAGCGTCTAACAATCTATGTGAAACCTTTCAATCCGGTTTCAGGGCAAATCACTCCACGGAGACAGCCCTCGCAAAAATGACTAATGATCTATTGCTAACGATGGATTCTGATGCGTCATCTATGTTGCTGCTCCTCGATCTTAGCGCTGCTTTCGATACCGTCGATCATAACATTTTATTAGAACGTATCAAAACACGAATTGGTATGTCAGACTTAGCCCTGTCTTGGTTTAACTCTTATCTTACTGATAGGATGCAGTGTGTCTCCCATAACAATGTGACCTCGGACTACGTTAAGGTAACGTGTGGAGTTCCCCAGGGTTCGGTCCTTGGCCCTGCACTCTTCAGCATCTACATGCTGCCGCTAGGTGACATCATACGCAAATACGGTATTAGCTTTCACTGTTATGCTGATGACACCCAACTCTACATGCCCCTAAAGCTGACCAACACGCCGGATTGTAGTCAGCTGGAGGCATGTCTTAATGAAATTAAACAATGGATGTCCGCTAACTTTTTGCAACTCAACGCCAAAAAAACGGAAATGCTGATTATCGGTCCTGCTAGACACCGAACTCTATTTAATAATACAACTCTAACATTTGACAACCAAACAATTAAACAAGGCGACACGGTAAAGAATCTGGGTGTTATCTTCGACCCAACTCTCTCCTTTGAGGCACACATTAAAAGCGTTACTAAAACGGCCTTCTTTCATCTCCGTAATATCGCTAAAATTCGCTCCATTCTGTCCACTAAAGACGCTGAGATCATTATCCATGCGTTTGTTACGTCTCGCCTCGACTACTGTAACGTATTATTTTCGGGTCTCCCCATGTCTAGCATTAAAAGATTACAGTTGGTACAAAATGCGGCTGCTAGACTTTTGACAAGAACAAGAAAGTTTGATCACATTACGCCTGTACTGGCTCACCTGCACTGGCTTCCTGTGCACTTAAGATGTGACTTTAAGGTTTTACTACTTACGTATAAAATACTACACGGTCTAGCTCCATCTTATCTTGCCGATTGTATTGTACCATATGTCCCGGCAAGAAATCTGCGTTCAAAGGACTCCGGCTTATTAGTGATTCCCAAAGCCCAAAAAAAGTCTGCGGGCTATAGAGCATTTTCCGTTCGGGCTCCAGTACTCTGGAATGCCCTCCCGGTAACAGTTCGCGATGCCACCTCAGTAGAAGCATTTAAGTCTCACCTTAAAACTCATTTGTATACTCTAGCCTTTAAATAGACTCCCTTTTTAGACCAGTTGATCTGCCGTTTCTTTTCTTTTTCTTCTATGTCCCACTCTCCCGTGTGGAGGGGGTCCGGTCCGATCCGGTGGCCATGTACTGCTCGCCTGTGTATCGGCTGGGGACATCTCTGCGCTGCTGGTCCGCCTACGCTTGGGATGGTTTCCTGCTGGCTCCGCTGTGAACGGGACTCTCGCTGCTGTGTCTTGGATCCTCTTTGGACTGGACTCTCGCGACTGTGTTGTATCCATTGTGGATTGAACTTTCAGTATCATGTTAGATCCGCTCGACATCCATTGCTTTCCTCCTCTCTAAGGTTCTCATAGTCATCATTGTCACCGACGTCCCACTGGGTCATTATTGTCACCAATGTCCCACTGGGTGTGAGTTTTCCTACCGAGGATGTCGTGGTGGTTTGTGCAGCCCTTTGAGACACTAGTGATTTAGGGCTATATAAGTAAACATTGATTGATTGATTGATAGGTACGGTGAGAACGTCTGTGATGGACATGGCTCTGGTGAGTGTGGGTTAGAGGACACAACCTGAACATGAACAAAGAGTTCAATAGTAGATAGCGATGGACTGATGTACTAAGGTGCAAATGGCTTGCGCTAAATAGCGTGTCAGGTTTAAACACTGATGACATATATTAAACAAGAAAAGAAGCAAAGAATTAAACATAGACAGAATTCATTTGGCTCAATTTGAGGAGAAACGTCTGGTCTGTACTCTTGTACAGTGTCTCAGCACGCTCTGGCGAAAGATTGTATGCCTTCTTCTTTATTTGGACTTTCTCTGACCACAAGTCAACAGCTGCTTCCAAAGGGACGGGGTCGTAAACAGTTCACAGAAAAGGTTGTAAAACAGTTCAAAGAAGAGGTTCGTAAAAGAGTTCAAAGAGAGGTTCATAAAACAGTTAAAAAAGAGGTCGTCAAGAGGGGTGTCAGGTCCTCCTTCCTCTTTGCTTTTGTAGTTCATGGGTCAGACAATATCTTTTGATTACAATACATGAAAGAAACAGTAACACCTTCATGTTGCTCCCCCCCTACACAGTGGAGTTTTACAAGCCTTACTCTTGGTTGGTTCAGAGACAGCTTTTGGTCTTCTCACCGGGAACTCATTTCAACACAAAGTTTTTGTGATAGATTGGAAACAATTATTCCAACAAGTGTGTGCAAAGTATAAAACTGTGTGTACTATTAGTGAAAGTATTAGTGAAAGTGTTACCTTAATTATTTCCAAACGGTGTCTGTAGCACGGCAGTAAAACGGCTGGACAAACAAACCAGAAGTCATCGTCATGGACCCACGAGTTGCGCAAGCTAGCTCTCCAGTAAGCTAAACAGACACAATAACTCCACGGTGACGTTTTGGTGAATATACTGAGGACTTTGTGAAAGTGAAACAATACAAAACGAATGCCATTGTAAGTTACTATTGCAAACACAGACACTTGTAAATGTGTTAGCTGATTAGCTAATGCTAAGGACTCTAGTTTCATTATATTTCACTACGTACAAATATGCATGAAAACAATCCTACAGACATCACACATGGGACAGTCTAGAAAGTAAGAATTGTTTTAGTTACCATTTATAACTTACAAACGTTGCTTGGAGTGATGAATGAAGGATCAATACGAGTAGAACGCTATTGACGGCTAGAAAACGAAAATGGCACTCGTACTTCCGGTTCAAAGCCAGTCCAAACAGGACATAGCAGCACCTGCAGTAAGCCAACTTGTCCAAAAGATGGTGCCATAGCACAAACAATAACACACCTTTTCAGTGTCTTTGCTCGTTTAGTTTTTTTGACAACTTTTTGCATTACGGCCGTCAGCGAAGAAAAATCCATAAATTAGCCGCACGGTTTTATAAAATAAGCTGCAGGGTTCAAAGTGAAGGAGAAAACGAGCGATTTATAGTCTGGAATAGGGCTGGGCGGTATGGCCTTTTATTAAAATCTCCATATTTTTAGGCCATGTCTTAATACACAATATATATATATATATATATATATATATATATATATATATATATATATATATATATATATATATATATATATATATATATATATTGGCTTTGACCTGTTTGACCTGCTGTCCTCAGGAAGGCGCTACAGGGTCTTCAGGTCTAAGACAAACAGACTCAAAAACTTTTTTTTTCTAAAGCCATAACCAAGGTGAACTCTCATAAGTACTGGTTTTATAGTTTAGCGCTTCTCTGTGTGCAATTTCTACTTTCCACCCACAGTTTGGATGCTTCTTTATAAATGTATATAGTACAACATTTAAACAACTCATTCAGAACATTTGTTCTCAGGACTGGACTGTGCACCTTACCTCCTTTTGCACTATTTTTCTTTTCTTTCTCTTCTATGTTTTGCATATTTACAGACTGTCACACTGATACTGGAGTTGCTTTTAATCTCATTGTACCTGTGTATATTGACAATAAAAGGCATTCTAATCTATTCTATATATCTCGATATTTTGCCTTAGCCTTGAATGAACACTTGATCTATATAATCACAGCAGTATGATGATTATATGTGTCTACACTAAAACATTATTGTTAATACTGCATTAATATATGCTAATGTTAAACTTTCATGCAGACAGGGAAACCACAACTAAGTCAATTTACCAAAACTGTATTTATTAAAAAGATATTAAGCAGTGGCACAAACATTCATGTCATTTCCAAAACAGAAAGTGCAAGATTGTCAGAGACATTTTAAAACAAGCTATGAGTGTACTTTTGTGCATGGTGTCACTAAGATGACATATCAAAACAACACTAATTTAAAGTGCACTTTTTGTACAGAACGCCACTACAATATTTTAAAACAAATAAAGTGCACTTTTGTGCATGATGTCACACAAAATATTTCTAAAACTGTAAAATAACAATTAGCTGCATAATAAGAAATCAAATAGTGTATGTCCTTCACTATGTGGTAGGTTACTGCGCACGTTATCGCCTTCTGTTGTTTACAATTTTTTTCCCATACCGTGTTGATGTGAAAATGGAAGACGCCAGACTCAATAGGGTCAGTGCTGGTTGCTTGGGCATTTTGTTGGGTGAGGCACCAGTCGGAGATGTTGACATGCGGAGATTTAAGCACTCCTTATTCTGTAGGGGGTGACTTTTCAAATGATGCTACAAATTAGTAGTGCTGCTACTTTTTGTAGCAACGCTTTTTCCGCATACGTGAAATATTACGGTTGTCTGTTTAACATCTTCCCGCTTGAAGCCAAACCACCGCCAGACGATGGCTGTTTTTCTTGGGAATTAATTTGTTTGCTTCCATCTGTTAACAGATTCGCACCTTCTCTCTCACGAATTACCGCTCCACGAGCACCGCCTGCCACTGCTAACTTTACCTACCTTTACCTACTTTACCTACCTCTCTGCCCGGCGAGGGGGTATGACGTTGCACGTGCGACAGTATGTGACGTATGTAAGAAGGTGCGCTTGTTTTATCGGAGAAAGAGAGACAAGAAAGAGGGAGAAAAGCCTGTTGTGTAATGCTCGCAGCTAAAAGCAACTGCGTGAGAAAATATACTCAAATACTCACGACATAGTAATTTTCTACATTGCAAAGAGACAAACCCGCGATATATCGAGTATATTCGATATTTCGCCCAGCCCTAGTCCGGAATTAATGCTATATTGTATCTGCTGATGTTTGTCCGTTTGAGTTGTTAAAATGCATACAATTTTGCAATACTACTTGAATTGATTTATGTCTGACTTGATGTGACTTGTGTGCAGGTGTGCAAAGTCTTTAACACGACCACCATTAGTTGCCTCGCCCCGTCTCTACAGACCGAGGACGACGGCGACCGGGAAAGCGTGAAGCGTGTGGACGAGTTCGGCTTCCTTTTCAACAACGTCCAAGCCCTGCTGACCTACGGCAACAGCAGCCTGGTCTACTACCCCAACCCCTACCTGGAGCCCCTCAGCCTCTCAGGCATCCTGGAGCAGAAACCTGGCGCTCCCATCATCCTCAAGGTATGTGGGCTGCACACCACACGTGCTCCCATTATTGTTGAGGCGGTCATGGGAAGGTGATCTTTGTGGGGAGGCTGTTACGTCAAAAATGTGTATTTTTTTTTTTATTGTAATAATTATTTACAGGTAATGAAAAAGTGGAACAGTTTAATACATGGTTATTCTATAATAAGTATATTAAGCAAAATAGCAGCAACAGAAGCACACCATTAGCTAATTAGCCATACCAACTTTTTAAAGTACTTTAGTTTTTCACATTTTGTTGTTACAGCCTTATTCCAACATGAAATAACTTAATTTGTGTACTTAAAATTATACACACAATACCCCTTACTGAGAATGCAACAATGTTTTTCTTAGAGCTTTTTGAATTGTATTCAAAATACATACAAAATGAATGTTGAAACAACACGCTTTTTGACAACGTTTATTCAATATTGGGTTCTAACGTTGATTTGACCATTGAAATTTGGCCGAAATGGTAAATGGTGCTTTTCTACCTTTTTTTTTTTAAGGAACTCAAAGCGCTTTGACATTAGTTCCACATTCACCCTTTCACACACACATTCACACACTGATGGTAACCAGGACCTATCAAGAGAAAGGGTGAAGTGTTTTGCTCAAGGACACAACGGACATGACTAGGATGGTAGAAGGTGGGGATTGAACTAGGAACCCTCAGGTTGCTGGCACAGCCACTCTCCCAACTGCGCCACGTGTGTATATATATGAATATATATTGTATATATGTATATATACATATATATATATATATATATATATATATATATATATATATATATATATATATATATATATATAATTTGGCTGGGTTATCTTATTTGTATATACATATGTGTGTGTGTGTGTGTGTGTGTATATATATATATATATATATATATATATATATATATATATATATATATATATATATGTGTGTGTGTGTACATTAGTATTAATAAATTTGCCCAAAAAATATTTCGAAAAACATTTTCATTATCATGGGGTATTGTGTGCAGAATTTTGAGGACAAACATGAATGTATTCCATTTTGGAAAAAAGCTGTATAATACCAAAATGTGAGAAAAGTGAATACTTTCTGGATGCACTGTCGCCCCAGCTGCCTATGCCCATGTTTTTGGACCCGGTGCTAATTAGTAGACCAGGAGACGCGGCAGTTAAATTTAGTAGAGGCATTAATCGGAGTATTTACAGTGCATACATCATGCTGAAGAGTTTATTTGCCAACATAAAAACACAGAAGTAGGCTTTGAGTATCTGCAACAGAAATATTGAGCAGTTAAGTGCTTCTGCTGTCATCGCTGACCGTAACGGCGCAATGATGCATTTATTCCTGGAACATCAAAGCGTCCTTCCTCTGGATCGATGAATCTAATCCAATTAGGTCATCTTCTATTTATGTTCCAGGGTTTCAACATAACTAGCTGCTACCACTGCACCTCACGTCTCTACACTCCACCAATTATTGGTCCTCCTTAAACATTGTCTTGTTTATTGTTTTTCAATATTAGTCTAGAAATCTAATTTATGACATTTGAATTTGTTTGGTGATCATGTATATGTAATAAATTATTTACATGTGATGTAATCATGTATATGGTATTAATTTATATGTGATGTAATCATTTATATCAGGGGTGTCCAAAGTGCGGCCATTTGCGGCCCGCAGGTATTTATTTAACGGCCCCCGGCACATTTTAAAAATACAATTGAAAAAATGTTTAAACGTAAAAAGTGATATACAAGAGCAAATGGGTGAAATGTAACAAGAAAATGTTGCAATGTTTACTCTAATTACACAAAGCTGCCATGCAGGCTGTTTCTTTCTTTAAAAAATAATAATGAATCAAAATCAATGTCATTTTGAATTATTGACCTATTCAAGGCTCCAATTATGTCACGTTAAATTTTCCACTTTGAGATATTTTTTGGGGAAAATGTTGCATATTTTGTATTTGCCATATAAAAAACTGAGCTGTTTTTTAAAGAAAGGGCTAAAATGAACAAACAAAAAACATAAACAACAATACAACTTATAATTGACGGATAGATCTGAAGTTGATCTCGATATTATTGTGTTAAAAGTAAACAGTAAAAAAGTGTATAACTTATTTTTTAACACTTTATTGAGTAGGACCCTTTTGGATCCCAAATAATTTTAGTGTGATTTGTTTTTAAAGGCCTACTGAAATAAGATTTTCTTATTTAAACTGGGATAGCAGGTCCATTTTATGTGTCATACTTGATCATTTCGCGATATTGCCATATTCTTGCTGAAAGGATTTAGTAGAGAACATCGACGATAAAGTTTGCAACTTTTGGTCGGTAATAAAAAAGTATTTCCTGTACCGGAAGTAGCAGACGATGTGCGCGTGACGTCACAGGTTGTGGAGCTTCTCACATCCTCACATTGTTTACAATCATGGCCACCAGCAGAGAGAGCAATTCGGACCGAGAAAGCGACGATGTCCCCATTAATTTGAGCAAGAATGAAAGATTCGTGGATGAGAAAAGTTTTAGAGACGTAGTAGAAAAAAAAAAAAAAAGACAGGGCAGAGGGAGCAATTCAGATGTTATTAGACACATTTAATAGTATAATTCTGGAAAATCCCTTATCTGCCTATTGTGTTACTAGTGTTGTAGTGAGATTATACTGTCGTACCTGAAAGTCGGAGGGGTGTAGCCATGGGTGTGGTGACCACCAGTGTCTCTGAGAGAAGCCACGCAGATGCCTCGTTGACAGGTGCACGGCGAGGAACGACGCAAGCTCCGCTCATGTCTACGGTAAGAGCCGACTAATTACCACAATTTTCTCACCGAAACCTTCCAGTTGACATGTGGTCGGGAACCATGTTCGCTTGACCGCTCTGTTCCATAGTAAGGCTTCACCTTCGGGAATGTAAACAAGGAAACAGTGGCTGGGTTTGTGTTGCTAAAGGCAGCTGCAATACACCGCTTCCCACCTACATCTTTCTTATTTGACGTCTCCATTATTTTTTGAACAAATTGTAAAAGATTCAGCAACACAGATGTCCAGAATACTGTGTAATTATCCGATTAAAGCAGACTACTTATAGCTGGGATTGGGCTGGAAAAAAATGTCTGCTACAACCTGAGACGTCACGCGCATGCTTAGTCATACGCGTCATCATACTGACGTTTTCAACAGGATACTTCGGCAAAATTTAAAATTGCAATTTAGTAAACTAAAAAGGCCGTATTGGCATGTGTTGCAGTGTTAAGATTTCATCATTGATATATAAACTATCAGACTGCGCGGTCGATATCAATCAATCAATCAATGTTTACTAGTAGTGGGTTTCAGTAGACCTTTAAGTGTCATTGCTCGAAAAATAGTAATTAATTAAAATCAATGGTGTTATGAGTTATTGACCTTTTAATGCTCCAATTATTATATAATCTCAAATATTCCACTTGAAAAAATTATTGGGTAAAAATATTGCATATTTTGTGATTTTTCCATTAAAAAAACATTTTTTTTTGTGAGAAAAAGAGCATACAACTTAAATCTTTAAAATCAGTATATTGACAGATAGACCTAATGTTGATCTAGAGATTTAAAACTTGAATAAAAATAATAATACTGAATAATGACACATTTTTAATATTTTTTTGACCAAAACCCTTTGAGGTCCCTGGGATCAAGCCTGAGTTGAGGCCGAAATGTATATTTTCATACACATATTGTATTGTTTTTCAAAACAACAAGTATCAAAATGGCCCCCGCTTGATTAGATTTTTCAGTGTGCGGCCCTCAGTAGATAAAGTTTGGACACTCCTGGATTTATATGTAATGTAATCATTTATATGTGATGTATTTATATGTGATGTAATTATTTTTATGTAATTTAATCATTTATATGTAATATAATAATTTATATGTAATACAATCATTTATATGTAATGTAAACATTTACAACACACAGTTTTCATCCAATCAGAACCATTTCAGTATCAAAACGTTTGACCGGGAATCATGAGCCCCCAAACTCCCCCCAAAAAATCCCAAATTACCCAGTATTCGAGGTTTTACTGGACATTTTTTCCATTTTAAATGAATGGGCCAGTTTTGAAACTCGCACAACGCCCACATTTCTCACCCGATTCGAACCAGTCCACACACCCCACTCACTTGGACAATCGAAATACCATTTTCCGAGTTGAAAATAAATTCCATGAATTTCCAGAATTCCCGGTTTTCCAAAGCACCTATTTTCACCTCTTCGTGGAAAGTTTTCACAGTCCAAACTTTTTAACCGTCCCTCTTAGTTGAGACAAAAAATTCCAGGTGTTCCCAAATTTCCAGGAATTCCGAAAAAATTTAATTCAAACTGTTACCACGTCAACATTTTTCAACCAATTCCAAACATTCCAACACCAACCTATTCTTATCATCGACGATAATTGTGCTAGTATCAATATTTTCAAAAGTCCCCGGTTTTCCCAAAATTCCCAGAAAATTTACCTTCAAACGAGTGGACGTATTCAAAGTTCTGTACTTCCCTAAATTCTCAAAATTTTGTGCCATTTCTATACCCGAATCCGACCTTTCGACCATCCACCCACACTACTATTTCGATGTATCGAACACAAAACATGATTTCCCTTTACCGAAATTCACAGTTTTCCCGGGATTTCCTAAAATGTTCTCCACATTAACAAGGAATGGGCAATAAACAATCGACTGCATATCCCACATTTCTCAACAGATTTGAACCGTTCCAACATCCACACACTCCACTCACTCTGGGCAAACAAACTGCCATTTTCCAAGTTTTCAAAAAAATGCCAGAAATTCACGGTTTTCCAAAGCCCTACTTTCACCTCCGGCTGGAAAGTTTTCACAGTCCAAATTTTTCAACCGTTTTTGGCAATTCCACCTTTAAAACATTCCTCTTTGTTAGAACAACAAATTCCCGGCTTTCCCGAAATTCCGAAATACCCATGTCTCATTTCAAACTGTTAGTAAATACGTCAACACTTTTAATCGATTCCAAAAATCCTAACACCAACCTACTCATATCATCTAGGACAATTGTGCTAGTATCAACATTTTCAAAAAAATCCAGGTTTTCCCGAAATTCCCATATTTCCCGGAAAATTCTATTCAACTTAATGGATGTATTTATAGTTCTACAATGCCCAAAGCTCTCAAAAAGTTGCGATTCTGACCTTTTAACCATCCCCACTCTACTCTTCTGATATATCAAATACAAAACCAGTTTTACTTTTCCCAAAATTCACAGTTTTCCCGGGATTTCCCTGAATTCTCTCCTTGACAATGAATAGGAAATACACAATCTACTTCATGTCCCAAATTTCTCATCCGATTAGAACCGTTCCAACATCTACACACTCCACTCACCCTGGATATTCAAGCCAGCATGTTCTGAAAATTCCCTGATTACCCACAATTACCAAGATTTTCCCCCCATTTAAAATGAATGGGCAATATACAAACCTCTCCATATCCCACATTTCTAAACAGATTCGAACCGTTCCAACATCCACACACTCAACTCACCCTGGGCAAACAAACTGCCATTTTCCAAGTTTAAAAAAAAAATGCCAGAAATTCCCGGTTTTCCAAGCCCTATTTTCACCTCCGGCTGGAAAGTTTTCACAGTACACATTTTTCAACCGCTTTTGGCCATTCCACCTTTAAAACATTCCTCTTTGTTGGAACAACAAATTCCCGGTTTTCCCAAAATTCCGAAATACCCATTTTTCAATTCAAACTGTTAGTACAAACGTCAACATTTTTAATCATTTCCAAAAATCTTAACACCAACCCACTCATATCATCTAGGACAATTGTGCTGGTATCAGTATTTTAAAAAAAAACAGGTTTTCCCGAAATCCCCAAATTTTCCCGGAAATTCCTATTCAACCTAATGGATGTATTTATAGTTCCACAATGCCCAAAGTTCTCGAAATGTAGCGGTTCCGACCTTCCAACCATCCCCCATACTACTCTTCCGATATATCAAATGCAAAACCTGTTTTCCCTTTCCCAAAATTCTGATTTTTCCCGGGATTTCCTTGAATTTTCTCCCCATTGACGATAAATTGAAAATAAACAATCTACTGCATATTCCACATTTCTCATCCGATTAGAACTGTTCCAACATCAACACACTACACTCACCTTGGATATTCAAGCCGACATTTTCTGAAAATTCCCTGATTACCCGGAATTACCAAGATTTTTCCCCAATGAAGGATTGATATACAAACCTCTTCATATCCCACAATTCTCAACGGATTCGAACCGTTCCAACATCCACACACTCCACTCACCCTGTATAATCAAACTACCATTTTCCAAGTTAAATTTTTTTTTTTTACAGAAATTCCCGGTTTTCCAAAGCCCTATTTTCACCTCCTGCTGGAAAGTTTTCTAAGTCCACATTTTTCAACCGTTTTTGACCATTAAACCTTCAAAACATTCCTCTTTGTTGGGACAACAAATTCCTAGTTTTCCTGAAATTCCAGGAATTCTGAAATAGCCATTTTTAATTCAAACTGTTAGTGCGTACGTCAATATTTTTTAACCGATTCCAAAATTCCAAGACAAAACCATTCATATTATCGAGTACAATCAATATTTTCTAAAACTTTGGGTTTTCCCGAAATTTCAGGGAAAGTCCCATTCAAATGAAAGGACTTATTTATAGTTCTACAATGCCCTTCATTCTGACCTTTCAACCATCCACCCACAATACGTTTCTGATAAATCGAACGCAAAACATGTTTTCCCTTTCCCAAAATTCCAGGTCTTACCGGAATTTCCTGGAATTTTCTCCCCATTGACAATGAATAGGAAATTTACAATCGACTCTATATCCCGCAACACACTCCACTCACCCTGTACATTCAAGACAGCATGTTTCCCGGTTCTGAAAATTCCCTGATTACCAAGAATTTGCCCTCATTGAAAATGAATGGGCAATATACAAACCTCTCCATATCCCACATTTCTCAACGGATTCAAACCGTTCCAACATCCACACACTCCACTCATATAAGCTTTTCAGTTCCACTCAAGTTTTCAACGTTTTGTTTGTATCTCCTGACGATGCAGGGCCGTAACCTGGTACCGTCGGCGTCGGGCGGAGCCAGGCTAAACTACACGGTGCTGATTGGCGACACGCCCTGCTTGCTCACGGTGTCCGACACACAGCTACTCTGCGAGCCGCCCAACCTCACCGGCCAGCACAAAGTCCTGGTCAGTCCAACTAACTTACCGAGTCTCTCTCCATGTCTAAAAAGCCGAGGCCCGCCCAGATGTGGGTCGCTTTGTGCGGGTCGGCGCTCATTTTCTCCGCCAGTGTGTTTTTTAGGTCGGCGACAGGCTTTGTCTCCGTCATTGTGTGCCATTCACGGTCGGCTAGCTGGTCAATTACAACAGCTCTTTGTCAAGCGCAGGTATTGACTGGCACAAATTGGGAAAAGAGATGGAAAAAAATTAAATTTTTTGCAGACTTCCAAGTTGTCCAAGGATTACAAGGCAAAATATACAGTATGTTGTTTTTTGTCTCCAACTATCGCAGTGGTCCCCAACCTTTTTGTATCCACGGACCGGTCAACGCTTAGTAATTTGTCCCGCGGCCCGGAAAAAGGGAGGTTTTTGTGGTTGGTGTACTAATTGTAAGTGTATATTGTGTTTTTTATGTTGATTTAATAAAATAAATAAAAATATATATATATATATTTTTTTTTTTAATAAAAATTAATAAAACATTCTTCTGGGGCCCGGTACCAATCGGGCCACGGCCCGGTACCAATCGGGCCACGGCCCGGTACCAATCGGGCCACGGCCCGGTGGTTGGGGACCGCTGAACTATAGTATCTTGTATACATACTGCATGTACAGTGGTACCTATGCTCATGACGGCGCTTGTAACGTAAAGTATTTGTTATTCCAATCAATGTTATCATTGAAGTTAATTCAGTTCATTCCCAAAAACACCACCATTTTAATATGTAACACATTTTAGATAACTTCTAGATAACGGATATTTTATCAAATATAATGCAAAGTAAGTACTACAAACAACTACAGTAATTTTATGACATAATGTGAACAGACTTCTATGGTATCCCCTACCAGGTTCCTTGCCATTTCAAAATTATTTTACCACCCTTGGCTAGTAAAATAAATATGTAGATTATTACCGTATTTTACAGTATTTATGCTGCACCCACCAAAATAAATAAAACATGTGTTTACATATTTTAGCTGCAGCTATATGACGGTACAAATGTTTTTGTAAATGTTTATTTACATACCTGAATTGTTTCCCAAAGGTGCCTGTCACAGGGCAGTAAAATGGCGGATCAACCAAAACAGAAGTCATCGTCAAGGACCCACTAGCTGCGCAAGCTAGCTCTTCATTCCTCTAAACAGACTCCATAAATTAATTTGGGGAATTTACTAAGGAATTTGTGAAAGTGAAACAATACAAAAAGAATGCCATTGTAAGTTAATAATACTAACACAGACACTCGTAAATGTGTTAGCATATTAGCTAATGCTAATAAATTATGCAAAACATTTTAGATAACTTCTAGATAACGGATATTTGATCAAATATAATACAAAGAAAGTACTACAAACAACTACAGTAATTTTATGACGCAATGTGAGCAGACTTCTATGGTATTCCCTACCAGCTTCCTTGCCGTCAAACTTCCTTGCCATTTCAGAATTATTTTACTACCCTTGGCTAGTAAAATAAATTTGTAGATTATTACCATATTTTCCAGTATTTAAGCCGCACCCACCAAAATAAATAAAAAATATGTTTGCATATTTTAGCCGCAGCTATATAACGGTACAAAAGTTTTTGTAAATGTTTATTTATATACCTTAATTGTTTCCGAAAGGTGCCAGTCACAGGGCAGTAAAACGGCTGATCAACTAAAACAAAAGTCATCGTCAAGGACCCACTAGCTGCGCAAGCTAACTCTCCAATCAGCTAAACAGACTCAATAACTGAATATGGGGAATTTACTAAGGAATTTGTGAAAGTGAAACAATACAAAAGAATGCCATTGTAAGTTAATAATACTAACACAAACACTCGTAAATGTGTTAGAATATTAGTTAATGCTGATGACACTACCTTCATTTCAATCAATCAATCAATCAATCAATGTGTATTTATATAGCCCCAAATCACAAATGTCTCAAAGGACTGCACAAATCATTACGACTACAACATCCTCGGAAGAACCCACAAAAGGGCAAGGAAAACTCACACCCAGTGGGCAGGGAGAATTCACATTCAGTGGGACGCCAGTGACAATGCTGACTATGAGAAACCTTGGAGAGGACCTCAGATGTGGGCAACCCCCCCCCTCTAGGGGACCGAAAGCAATGGATGTCGAGCGGGTCTAACATGATACTGTGAAAGTTCAATCCATAGTGGCTCCAAGACAGCAGTGAGAGTCCCGTCCACAGGAAACCATCTCAAGCGGATCAGCAGCGTAGAGATGTCCCCAACCGATACAGGCGAGCGGTCCATCCTGGGTCCCGACGAGCGGTCCATCCTGGGTCTCGACTCTGGACAGTCAGTACTTCATCCATGGTCATCGGACCGGACCCCCTCCACAAGGGAGGGGGGGACATAGGAGAAAGAAAAGAAGCGGCAGATCAACTGGTCTAAAAAGGAGGTCTATTTAAAGGCTAGAGTATACAGATGAGTTTTAAGATGAGACTTAAATGCTTCTACTGAGGTAGCATCTCGAACTGTTACCGGGAGGGCATTCCAGAGTACTGGAGCCCGAACGGAAAACGCTCTATAGCCTGCAGACTTTTTTTGAGCTCTAGGAATCACTAATAAGCCGGAGTCTTTTGAACGCAGATTTCTTGCCGGGACATACGGTACAATACAATCGGCAAGATAGGCTGGAGCTAGACCGTGTAGTATTTTATACGTAAGTAGTAAAACCTCAAAGTCACATCTTAAGTGCACAGGAAGCCAGTGCAGGTGAGCCAGTACAGGCGTAATATGATCAAACTTTCTTGTTCTTGTCAAAAGTCTAGCAGCCGCATTTTGTACCAACTGTAATCTTTTAATGCTAGACATGGGGAGACCCGAAAATAATACGTTACAGTAATCGAGACGAGACGTAACAAACGCATGGATAATGATCTCGGCGTCTTTAGTGGACAAAATGGAGCGAATTTTAGCGATATTACGGAGATGAAAGAAGGCCGTTTTAGTAACGCTTTTAATGTGTGACTCAAAGGAGAGAGTTGGGTCGAAGATAATACCCAGATTTTTTACAGAGTCACCTTGTTTTATTATTTGGTTGTCAAATGTTAAAGTTGTATTATTAAATAGAGGTCGGTGTCTAGCAGGACCGATAATCCGCATTTCCGTTTTTTGGGCATTAAGTTGCAAAAAGTTAGCGGACATCCATTGTTTAATTTCATTAAGACACGCTTCCAACTGACTACAGTCCGGCGTGTTGGTCAGCTTTAGGGGCATTAGGATAGCACGTACAAATGTGCATCACACATGGGAGAGTTTAGTAAATAAGAATTGTTTTAGTTACCTTGTAAAACGTAAAAACGTTGCTTGGACCGATGAATGAAGAATCCATACAAGTAGAAACAGTACGGACGAATAGTAGACCAAACGGCACGGTTGAAAGCTCAGTCTAAACAGAAGAGCACTCTGCGGTGGGCGAACTTGTCTTTGCTTGTTTATTTTGAAAACTATTTGCATTTTGGCTTCCAGAAAAGAAAAATCCATAGCTTAGCCGCACAGTTTTATAAGCCGCAGAGTTCAAAGCGTCGGAAAAAAGTAGCGGCTATATGCGATTTATGCTTGTGGTAGCTGGGGTCAAAGGTAATTTTTGTCCACAATATTTTCCTTGTATTATCACGTTGACTTTGTACAGGTCCAAGTGGGAGGACTGCACATCTCTCCGGGAAACGTCCACATCCGCTCCGACAGCCTCCTCACACTCCCGGCCATCATGAGCATCACGGCCGGGGGAGGGCTGCTTCTGGTGGTGGTCGTCCTGGTCCTGCTGGCCTACCGGCGGAAGTCGCACGAGAACGACCTCACTCTGAAGCGCCTGCAGCTGCAGATGGACAACCTGGAGTCCCGCGTGGCTTTGGAGTGCAAAGAGGGTGAGGAGCCTAGCATGAAGTAGACGGAGCTTATCCAACCTAGTGACTAGGTCCACGCAGAGATGTTCCCACGCTAATTCCAACCCAAATTTCCTAACGACTTTATCAACATATTTTAAGAACTAATGTCCATACAGACGGAGCCATTGGTCTTGTGATTGTTTACGAGGGGGGGATTGGTAAGATTTTTCCTGTTCCAATATCACTTACGACTCTGCGTAATAATTTGGTTCTTTATCGGTTCACCTAACGGTTCATTTTTGGAAAAAATGGGACCAGCATATTTTTTCAGGTTTATTTGGGTAAGCACTCGTTGTATGTAGAAATAGCATGGCTTCAAGTTTCACGTTTATATCGTCGAAGTGACTTCCACCTGACTCTCTCAGGTACCGTCTGCTGCAACGTCTCACTCTTCCTTCGTGTTCGCATTTAGAAGCAGTAGTTCATCTTCGCTATATTCAGCTTCAAAAAGATAAGGTTGTGAATCCTCATTGGTCCAAAAATACCCGTCTTTGTGGTGAAAGGAGACGTCATTCCTGCCTTTAGGAAACATTTAAAAATCGTTTTTGACTATTCCGTCTTCAAAACGTTCCTCTTAGTTGGAAGAACAAATTCCCGAGTTTCCCGAAATTCTGAAATACCCATTCTCAATTCAAACTGTTACTACATATGTCAACATTTTTAACCGATTACAAAAATCCTAACACCAACCCTTTCATTTGGGCAAGTGCTAGCACAATTGTGCTAGTATCAATATTTTAAAAAATTCTCGGTGTTCCTGAAGTTCACAAATTTCCAGGAAATTCCAATTCAAATAAATGAACGTATTTATAGTTCTACAATGCCCCAAATTCTCAAAATTTCAACCATCCACCCACACTACTCTTCCAATATATCAAACACAAAACATATTTTCCCTTTCCCAAAATTAACGGTATTACCGGGATTCCCTGGAACTTTCTCCCCATTGACAACAAATGGGAAATAGGAAATTTACTACATATCCCACATTTCTCATTACAGTTGAACCGTTCCAACATCGACAAACTTCATTCACCCTGGACATTCAAGCCAGCACACTTCCCAGTTCCAAAAATCTCCTGATTACGCTGAATTAACAGGAATTTTCCCCCATGGAAAATGAATGGGCAATTTACAAACTTCTTCATAATCCACATTTCTCAACGCATTTTAACAATTCCAACATCGACACACTCCACTCACCCTGGACAATCAAACTGCTATTTTTGAAGTTTAAAAAATATCCAGAAATTCACGGGTTTCCAAAGCCCTATTTTCACCTCCTGCTGGAAAGTTTTCACAGTACACATTTTTCCACAAATTTTGACCATTGCACCTTCAAAACATTCCTCTATGTGGAAAAAACACATTTCCTGGTTTTCCTGAAAAAAGATGGCAAGCGATTCCAAGGAATTGATAGACTTAGAAACAGTTTCTGATTTCCATCCCTATTGTTCACATTGTTTCAAATTTGGCCTGGAATTGACTGTGAATGAGTCCGGTTCTAGTCAAACCTTTAGTCCTAATCTGATTAGTCTCAAGACCCACAACTGAAGCAGTAAAAAACAGGTGGAAGTCTATCCAGAGAACTTGAAATATCGTTTTTAGGTGATGCGAACTCAAAATGTGTGTGAATTTCCTGAATTAATGTCTGTCCTTTTATGAAGCTTTTGCAGAGCTGCAGACGGATATCAATGAGTTAACAAGCGACCTGGACCGCGCCGGCATCCCCTACCTGGACTACCGCACTTACGCCATGAGGGTTCTGTTTCCCGGTATCGACGATCACCCTGTGCTCAGAGAGTTGGAGGTGAGAGAAGGCTGCAACATTTCAGTTTGCTTACCTCGGGGCTGTAGGAGGGAGGAGATTGTTTTTTTATTGGTGCTGGCTGTCAAACAGAGCGTCATGAGCAAATGCTGGCTGGATCACTCCGTGCTTTGACTTGGGTCGGTTTCATGTTGCAGCAGCTGGTGGACTTTGCAGCCTGACTGGCTCTCAGCAGTCAGACCAGTCGCTGTGACTGCCAATTCATCTCAAAACTTTTTCAGAGAATACTTTTTCAAACTTTTTGAAAAAAGAGCTTGATATAAATTTCCCTGTAACGTCCTGTTTGTGCATTCTCATGGCTGTTCTCGGAAGAACTGAGTTTAGTTTAAAAACAATGTAGTTTACCCTATTTAGTCATACCTCTACCTTGTTTTGTTTGATTACTTAACTCAGATGTGTAGGGATCTTTTCTTTTATCCAGGTCATTGTAGTCACAAGGCAATCAATCCATCACACCTGGACTGTTTGGTTTGTCTTAGGAGACGTTTAGTCTCTCACCCTAGTAGGCTTCATCAGTTCACACTCCTAGATTTAGATTGGTTAGATCTAGTCTTACACTTAGATTGGTCAGATCTAGTCTTAGACGTAGTTTGGTCACATCTAATCTTACACTTAGTTTGGTCAAATCGAGACTCAAATCTAGTCTAGTCTATACAAGACTAAATCTTAGACTTTGATTGGTCACAACTAGTTTAGTCTAGGCTACAGCAGATCAATCTAAATCTAAGACTAGAGTTAAAATCTGGGACATGGACTTAGATTGTTCGAATCTAGTCTAGTCTAGACAAGACTAAGTCTTAAACCTCGATTGGTTAGATCTACTGTAGTCAAGTCTAAGACCAGATTTGCCCAATCTAAGTCTTAGACTAGATGTGACCAATCTAAGTCTGAGACTAGATCCGACCAATCTAGGTCCAAGACTAGATCAGACCAATCTAAGTCTAAGAATAGATCTAACCCATTTAAGACTATATCTGACCAATCTAAGTCTAAGACTAAATCTGACCAATCCAAGTCTACCAGCATGAACTGATGAAGCCTACTTGGATGAGAGGCGAAACGTCTTCCAAGACAAACCAAACAGGCCAGTTGCAAGCGATTGAATGCTCTGAGAATATTTAAGATTTTACAGAGATTACAGCTAACCCTTCATCATGTACGTCACTTAATCCCAAATAAATTCAAGACAAGACAAGACAAGACAATAGGAGGTAGTCAAATAAATGTAATACTTTTACTGCCTATTGCAAGATGTTGGTGTGGAGCAATGGGAAAAAAGCTGAATAACAAACTCTAAAGGACAATGGCCATAAGGGAGGTGAAATGTTGGGATTTCATTGCTTTTTTAATGGTTGGTTAGCAGGATGAGCAAAAACTTTCCCGATACACAAAAATCTGTTGAAGAGTGGTACATGGTCCATGTAAGTAGCCTCAAATCTAAAGGGCCACGTGGCACAATAACTTCCCAGATCCAGTAGATCAGTAGTCACCAACCTTTTCGATCCCAAGATCCCCTGGTCTCGTATATATATATATATATATATATATATATACATATTTTTTGGGGTCTTTTTTTCGGTTAGTCTAGTTTTTATTTTATAAAGAGACTGTTTTGTGTCGTTGTTATTGGCTGTTGTCAATATTTTGGCTTTTTCTCATTGTGCGTCTTTTGTTTTTGTGAGATGCCCAGGGCCAATGACAAATGAGTCAGAGGCAACAGGTTGGGCACCCCTGCTGTGGAATCCAATCCAATCCAATCCACTTTATTTATATAGCACATTTAAACAACAAGAAAGTTTCCAAAGTGCTGCACAGCCATGTTAAAAACAATATTAAAAAAACATATTATGCTCCACCAATGACTGAATAAAAACAAAAAAATAAATAAATATGAAACCAATATAAAAAAAATATACAAATAAATATGATTCAAAACAATTTTAAAGGGTAAAATCAATTAAAACAGTAGAATAGAAATCAAAAAGTATAAAAACACAGAGGACAACAGAATACAGAGGACCACACAACTCACATAGTGTTAAAAGCCAAAGAATAAAAGTGGGTCTTAAGACGAGACTTAAAACACTCCACTGTGGAAGCAGTTTGAACATGGAGGAGCAGAGTGTTCCAGAGCTTAGGGCCGACCACAGAGAAGGCCCTGTCTCCCCTGGTTTTATGTCTGGTCTTGGGCACCACGAGCTGGAGCTGGCTCTTGGACCTCAGAACGCGCGCAGGAGTGTAAATTTGGATGAGGTCCAAGATATACTGAGGTGCCAGTCCATGTAAAGATTTAAAAACAAACAGCAATGTTTTAAAATCAATTCTAAAATGAATAGGGAGCCAGTGCAAACTCTGAAGAATTGGGGTTATATGCTGGCGTTTCCTGGTCCCTGTTAAACGTCGTGCTGCCGCGTTCTGGACTAACTGCAACCGGGAGAGAACTTTTTGGTTAATGCCAACATAAAGTGCTAGGGGATTATGGCCACTATAGTCTTAGTACTGTAATATATTTGTTCATCCTATGTCACATATGGGAAACAACTCTCACGGCTGTCTTACGTCAGTGCCGGAAGTAGTAAAATCAGCTGCTCACCTGGTGAGCAATATGAGAAAGAAGAGATAAACGGGAAAGTATGTCTTCAGCTGCCGCCTTGTTTCATCATATCTCACTGCCTTAGCACATGTCAATGTTTAGTATTGTATAAAAATCTACACAAAATTCGTACTTTGGAGCAATGTTCACAGATTTCAGTTATTTGGCTTGTCAGCTTCCTGTCGCAGGTGAGCGATGATGATCGTAGTTGAGAAAAGAGTTGTTTAATGCTAGTAGGGCTGCAATGATTAGTCGACAGATTTCGACAATAAAATTTGGCGCCGACAATTATATTTGTCAACAGTAGTCATCACTTGTGTTTTTCTGGCCGGAAATGGGTCACACGCAAAAACATGGCCAGTGCTAACATATAAATTGTTCTTGTTAAAAACATGAATAATTTGCTCATTTTGCAAAGCAGACTTTGTTTGTGATACACAGCATTTAAAGCCGAGACATGATGTCGGACATTTGAAGGATGCGGACACAGCTTCGGTAAGAGTGTTAACTTCCACCTTGCTAGCCAGCTAACAATAGTGAGACCTAGTTTTGTGAAAAATTTAGCGAAAGTCAGCCAGCTAAACTTTGTCTATGTCAAATCGAGTACTTTTTAAAACAGCGTCCATTTGCAATAAAAATTTGCACACACAACACACACACACACACACACACACACGCACACAAACTATTGCGGAGGTATCATAAGAATAAACATAAAATCTATTAAATAGCCAACATTTTAGGAATTAATCAAATATATAATTCTACACAATGAGTCTACTAGAGTGATACAATTGTTAATCCATAATCAATATATCAGTGTGCAAATTTTTAAACGTCCCAAAATGATGAGATTTGGTGTTTTGTTTTCATTGCTGCTATTTTTTAAATACATAAACAAGGTTTTTTTTTATCATGTTTCAAAGGCATTTTTGAAATTTTCATAAAACATTTTTGTAGCGAATTAAATTGAATGAATTAGTCATAGGGCTTCACGGTGGGAGAGGGGTTAGTGCGTCTGCCTCACAATACGAAGGTCCTGCAGTCCTGGGTTCAAATCCAGGCTCGGGATCTTTCTGTGTGGAGTTTGCATGTTCTCCCCGTGAATGCGTGGGTTCCCTCCGGGTACTCCGGCTTCCTCCCACTTCCAAAGACATGCACCTGGAGATAGGTTGATTGGCAACACTAAATAGGCCCTAGTGTGTGAATGTGAGTGTGAATGTTGTCCGTCTATCTGTGTTGGCCCTGTGATGAGGTGGCGAATTGTCCAGGGTGTACCCCGCCTTCCGTCCGATTGTAGCTGAGATAGGCGCCAGCGCCCCCCGCGACCCCGAAAGGGAATAAGCGGTAGAAAATGGATGGATGGATGAAATTAGTCAGATTTGTTGTTAGTCGACTAACAATCAGTCTTCATGTTTTGTTGCAGCGCGATGATTTCTGTGCTCTCCATGCGTGTTTGCACCGAGCAGTGGTATGTGAAGCTGAAGAGAGCCGTGTTCAGGGGTTTAAATGTGTCAGTTGGTTACTCTCCGGTAATGGGTGTCTCTCATGAGCATTCACACATATGGTTTTCTACACCAAAATACATTAATTTATTATTCAACTTTTTCTTCTTCTGCAGATTGTGACGCGCTCTCCCTTCCACATTTTTCATCCGATTCAAACCGTTCCAACTTCAAACGGTTCATCTTATTCGGGAATCGCAGGCTTTCCCTTGACAAATTTCAAAAATCAAATTTTTCCCATTCAAATAAGAATTAGCCATTTGTCAAACTTCCATCATTTGATTGAAACCATTCCACCTTACTGGAAATTCAAACCATCATTTTTCAAAGTTCAAAAAAATTCCAGGAATTCCCAGAATTCCCGTTTTTTCAAACTTTTTTCATCCTTTTTCTGGGGACTACTTAGACTTAGACTTCTTTTTATTGTCGTTCAAATTTGAACTTTACAGTACAGATAAGAACAATTTTTTTTTGCAGTAGCTCATGGCGGTCCAGGATAAAAGAGCAATAAGGTGCAGATATAAATAAATAGATTACTGTACAGATAAATATATTGCACATTTGCATATGCATCTAAGTTTATTGATGTATGTTATATTGTCTTTATATTCCAGCAAGTTAATTCGTTTTTGGGGGGAATTGAGGGGATTATTATGATGCGTTCAAGAGTGTTATGACCTGACGGAAGAAGCTGGAGGTTCTGCTACGGAGGCTACTCCTCCCACATGTTTCTACCCACATCCACCGTCAAAACATTCCTCTTTATCAGGACAAAAAACTAAATTGTATTTTAAACATGAAAAATTCCCTGTTTTCCCAAAATTCCTGGAATTCTTTAATACATTTTCTCAATTAAAAATGTTACTACTTCATCATTTCCCAACTGTTTTGAAAAATTCATACTCAAACCATTTCAACGTATTCAGAACATTCAAGTCATTAAACATGTTTAAAACAAAATCCTGCTTGTCCCGAAATTCCCAAATTTCCATGAAATTGCTATTGAAATGAATGATACCATTTTCAAAGCTCCACAATTCCCACATTTGTCATACGATTCAAACAGTTCCAACATCAAAATATTCAGCCTGTTCAAAATTGTTGGCTGTACTTCAACAATTAAAAAAAAAAACATTCCCGGACTTCCAAGAATTCCCAGTTTTCAGGAACATTTTCCCTATTCAAAATGAATTGTCCATTTTTTAAACTTCCACAATTTGCACATTTTTTAACCTATTCAAACCATTCCAACGTCAAAACATTCCACTCGTCCAACCAGCACTTTCCCAAATTCCAAACCAAACTGTTCTTTCTGGAAATTTAAAGTCTACAACATTCATACCAGTCTAACATTCAAACTATTCCTACATTCATACTACATTTTGTCAGTAGTTCAGTTCATTGGAGCATTCATATGCAGTTCTTTCAGAAATTGCCTCTTCGAGTGTCATATTAATTCATTTTTTTCCTAATATTTTTTCTACGATTCCAAAGATCAACTGGTCAATCGCGCTAGAAAGGTTCGCAACCCCTGCAGTAGATGAAGCTAGAGTGGAAAAACATTAAGAGTGGCAGTGGGCAACAACTTTGTAATTCTGGTGACGATCCCTGACAGAAAAGCAGCATTTCACGGTTTATCAGCAGTGTTGGGTTAGTTACTGAAAACCAGTAACTACTTACAGTTACTAGTTACTTTATTTCAAAAGGAACTCAGTTGCTAA
>NC_084612.1:50673695-50708695 GCF_033978795.1 Nerophis ophidion | reverse complement strand
ATCTTCCAGCGTAGATCATTCAACACGCATTGTTCTTTCCATGCTTCTGTGACGCAGAAGTAACTCGGTCAGTTTAAGGCCCGCTCGTCTGCGTTCTCGGTGTCAAAGTGTCGCTCGGAACCGAATGACAGAGTGAGGGAAAGGAGTCAGGGCAGACCGGGACACGGGCTGAACCTAATGGAGGAGAGCAAGTACGGAGTTCTTGTCAGTCTCACTCATCTTCTGTGTGCCACTCATGAAATATTCCTCCCTTTTGTCCACCGCCACCTTTTCTCTCTCGCTTTTTTGCCCGTCTCTGGATTGTTTTTCCCTCCCGGCTTGTTTCTTCACCACAGGGGGCTCCGTCACGCCGACGAGGAGCTCATTAAAGAGGAGTAAACATGCCATGAGGAGACATCTGGACACGTGTCCCACCACGCCGCCGTCGCTCGCGCACAAAGAAATGTGAAGCACTCTCGCTCTTTGGAGCAGCCGAGACAGGAATCTCACATTCTGTCTTTAGGCTCCATGTCCTGAATTATGGAAGAAGAATTCAGGGGCACTCAAGTTATGTCTTCCGCTAACAAATGAACCCTCCACCCCTCTTCTCGTCTTCCAGAACAGAGTCGGTGGCGGAGAAGATGCTGACTAATTGGTTTGCCTTCCTGCTCCACAAATTTCTCAAGGTAAACAAAAAAACAAAAATGCTCACAACCAAGCAGCATAATGTTTGCATTTCCTTTGACAGATGTTCGGTCATTTATCCGGCCCACAATCGGGAAATTCTGTGATCCCAGTGCAGATGATACATTAAGTAAAAAAGTGGGAAACTCAAATGAATAATAATAGTACCACCTGTGCACTTATGTTTTGTATAAACCGTATTTTTAAGATTATAAGTCGCTCCGTAGTATAAATCGCTCCGGACGAAAATGCATATTAAAAAAAAAAATAAAATGTAAGTCACACAAGAGTATAAGTCACATTTTTTTGGGAAATGTACTTGATAAAATCCAACACCAAGAATAGATATTTGAAAGGCAATTTAAAATAAAGAATAGTGAACAACAGGCTGAATGAGTGTACGATATATGACGCATAAAAAACAAACTGAGACATTGATATACACCGAGTCTCTTACGTGAATGAGAGAAATAATATCATTTGAAATTTTACGGTAATTTGTTAAGGATTTCACACATAAATCGCTCCAGAGTATAAGTCGCACCCCCGGCCAAACTATGAAAAAAACTGTGACTTATAATTTGAAAATTACGGTATTGGCCATCAGTAAATAATTATTTGAGTGATGACTGAAAATGTGTCAGGCATTGATACATGTCCATGTCTGAATGTGTTTTCTTAGCTTTCACTCTGTACAAAGTAACAAACACAGGCAGAAATGTTGTAGGAATATTTTGGTCTGCGTAATGAGCTCATCAGTACGAGCCCAATTGAAAGTGTTAGAAAAAAAAAAAGACCTTTTTTTTTATACAACTTGGAAAAAAAACTTCACTTGAAGATGTTAAAGATTTATTGAAGTGCATTTTATCCTAACAGAGATTGGGAGTCCATCCATCTATCCATTTTCTACCGCTTATTCCCTTTGGGGTTGCGGGGGGCGCTGGTGCCTATCTCAGCTACAATCAGGCAGAAGGCAGGGTACACCCTAGACAAGTCGCCACCTCATCGCAGGGCCAACACAGATAGACAGACAACATTCACACTCACATTCACACACTAGGGCCAATTTAGTGTTGCCAGAGATTGGGAGTCAATTTAACTTATTTTAGCTAATTAAAGGGCTAAACGGTGGCAGATGGGTTAGTGCGTCTGCCTCACAATACGAAGGTCCTCAGTAGTCTGGGGTTCAATCCCGTGCTCGGGATCTTTCTGTGTGGAGATTGCGTGTCTTCTCCTTGAATGCGTGGCTTCCCTCCGGGTACTCCGGCTTCCTCCCACTTCCAAAGACATGCACCTGAGGATAGGTTGATTGGCAACACTAAATTGGCCCTAGTGTGTGAATGTGAGTGTGAATGTTGTCTGTCTATCTATGTTGGCCCTGTGATGAGGTGTCGAATTGTCCAGGGTGTACGCCGCCTTCCGCCCGATTGTAGCTGAGATAGGCACCAGCGCCCCCCGCGACCCCAAAAGGGAATAAGCGGTAGAAATGGATGGATGAATATATATATATATATATATATATATATATATATATATATATATATATATATATATATATATATATATATATTTACAAACTCCGTTTCCATATGAGTTGGGAAATTGTGTTAGATGTAAATATAAACGGAATACAATGATTTGCAAATCCTTTTCAACCCATATTCAGTTGAATGCACTATAAAGACAATATATTTGATATTCAAACTCATAAACTTTTTTTTTTTTGCAAATAATAATTAATTTTGAATTTCATGGCTGCAACACGTGCCAAAGTAGTTGGGAAACGGCATGTTCACCACTGTGTTAAATCACTTTTTCCTTTAACAACACTCAATAAATGTTTGGGAACTGAGGAAACTAATTGTTGAAGCTTTGAAAGTGGGATTATTTACCATTCTTTCTTGATGTACAGCTTAAGTTGTCCAACAGTTCTGGGTCTTGTTGTCATATTTTACGCTTCATAATGCGCCACACATTTTTGATGGGAGACAGGTCTGGACTGCAGGCGGGCCAGGAAACTACCCGCACTCTTTTACTACGAAGCCACGCTGTTGTAACATGTGGCTTGGCATTGTTTTGCTGAAATAAGCAGGAGCGTCCATGATACTGTTGCTTGGATGACAACATATGTTACTCCAAAACCTGTATGGAACATTCAGCATTAATGGTGCCTTCACAGATGTATAAGTTACCCATGCCTTGGCCACTAATACACCCCCATACCTTCACATATGTTGGCTTTTGAACTTTGCGTCTATAACAATCCGGATGTTTATTTTCCTCTTTTTCCGGAGGACACCACATCCACAGTTTCCAAATATAATTTGAAATGTGGACTCGTCAGTCCATCTTAGATGAGCCCGGACCCAGCGAAGCCGGCGACGTTCCTGGGTCTTGTTGATAAATGGCTTTTGCTTTGCAAAGTAGAGTTTTAATTTGCACTTACAGATGTAGCGACCAACTGTGGTTACTGACAGTGGTTTATGAGGTGTTCCTGAGCCCATGTGGTGATATCCTTTGCACACTGATGTCGGTTTTTGATGCAGTATCACCTGAGGGATCAAAGGTCCATAATACCATCGCTTACGTGCAGTGATTTATCCAGATTCTCTGAACCTTTTGATGATTTTACGGACCGTCGATGGTAAAATCCTTAAATTCCTTGCAATAGCTCGTTGAGAAATGTTGTTCTAAGACTGTTTGACAATTTGCTTACAAATTGGTGACCCTCGCTCCATCCTTGTTTGTGAATTACTTAGCATTTCATGGAAGCTGCTTTTATACCCAATCATGGCACCCACCTGTTCCCAATTAGCCTGCACACCTGTGGGATGTTACAAATAAGTGTTTGATGAACATTCCTCAACTTTATCTGTATTTATTGCCACCTTTCCCAACTTTTTTGTCCCCTGTTGCTGGCATCAAATTCTAAAGTTAATGATTATTTGCAAAAAAAAATAATGTTTATCAGTTTGATTATCAAATATGTTGTCTTTGTAGCATATTCAACTGAATATGGGCTGAACATGATTTGCAAATCATAGTATTCTGTTTATATTGACATCTAACACAATTTCCTAACTCATATGGAAACGGGGTTTGTATAATACTTGCATGTGTACGGCATGCAACTCGGCATCCAACGTAACATAAAGCCGATGAATATCGGCTGTTACGTTGGATGTTTTTATCCATCTTATTGTCTCACTTCATCTCTTTCCTTCCCCCCTCTCTCTCTCACACCTTGCCCTTCCCATCCCAAACCAAGGAGAGCGCTGGCGAGCCCCTCTTCATGCTGTTCTGTGCCATCAAACAGCAAATGGAGAAGGGACCCATAGACGCCATCACCGGCGAGGCGCGCTATTCCCTCAGTGAGGACAAACTCATCCGGCAGCAGACGGACTACAAGATACTGGTGAGTCACAGACACGCTATCTTCGTATTGCAATGACAGAGTGAGGTTCAAACTGTTGTAGTGGTACGCGGGCTCCACCTAGTTGTACGCCAATTAATCCCTTACTCAAATATTCAAACACAGTGTAACTGTTCAAACTTTGTGGCCAAAGATATTAAATGCGTCGCAAATTCCGGACTATAAGCCATTACTGGGTGTGGTGAAAAGTTTTTATTTAAAGATTATCTTCATTTCAATTATTTGGATCAAACAAGGGGCTTCACGGTGGCAGAGGGGTTAGTGCGTGTGCCTCACAATACGATGGTCCTGAGTAGTCTGGGGTTCAATCCCGGGCTCGGGATCTTTCTGTGTGGAGTTTGCATGTCCTCCCCGTGAAATGCGTGGGTTCCCTCCAGGTACTCCGGCTTCCTCCCACTTCCAAAGACATGCACCTGGGGATAGGTTGATTGGCAACACTAAATTGGCCCAAGTGTGTGAATGTGAGTGTGAATGTTGTCTGTCTATCTGTGATGGCCCTGTGATGAGGCGGCGCCTTGTCCAGGGTGTACGCCGCCTTCCGCCCGATTGTAGGTGAGATAGGCAACAGCGCCCCCCGCGACCACAAAGGGAATAAGCGGTAGAAATGGATGGATGGAGTCAAACAAGACTTTTAACACAAATATGATCCAGCTCTAGTACAAAGGCTTCTTCCTCCAGTTATGCTTACCAATATTAACGCAGACATGCGCCAACACAATGTTTTAGGGCAGAGCTGGGCAAATATTTTGACTCGGGGGCCATATTGAGAGAAAATAATGTGTCTGGGGGGGACACGCAAAATGTACATGAAAATAAAAGAGGGATTTACAATATTAACTATGAACAATAAAACACAAAATATTAAAAACATCTGAACGTCGCTCCTCTTTTACTTCTCAGACCAGCTCCTCGATAGTTGTGTGAATGCTCCAAAGCATTCCAACATTCTCCACTCTTCCTGGACATTCAAACTATCATTTTTCTAAGTTCAAAAAAACTCCAGGAATTCCCAGTTACCTCATTTTTCAAACCCTTCTTGGATCCTTTTTTCTGGCGACTACTCCTTCCATATTCTTCAACCCAAGTCAACCAACCCCTTCCTCTTAATAAGGTAAAATAACAAAGTTGTTTTTCCAACTTGAAAAATTCCCAGTTTTCCAGAAATTCCAGGAATTCCTTAATACCATTTCTCAATTAAAAATGTTACTACTTCAACATTTCTCGACCGATTAAAACAATTCCAACACCAACCATTTCAACTCATTCAGAACATTCAGGTCTTTTAAGATTTTTCAAAAAATTCCTGCTGTTTTGTAATTCCCAAATTTCCATGAAATTTCCATTGAAATCAATGGGACGTTTTTAAAAGTTCCATAATTCCCACATTTTTCATCCCCATTTTTCAAACCCTTCTAACTCCAAAATATTTAGTCTGTTCAAGCTTGTGTGCTCTCTTTAAACAATAAAAAATAAAAAATCCCCGCATTTCCAAGAATTCCCAGTTTTTATGGACATTTTCCTCATTCAAAATGTATTGGCCATTTTTCAAACTTCCACAATTCCGAACATTTTTCAACCGATTCAAACCATTCCACCTTCAACAACACATTCAACTTATCCTAGACATTCAAATTACCATTTTTCCACATTCAACAAATTTCCAGGAAATTCCCTTTTTTTCCACCTTTATTTCCAATCTTTTTTGTTTGACTACTCCTTTTTCTTTTTTCATCCCACTTCAACTGTTCCACCGTCAAACCATTTTTCTTAGTCCCGGTTTTCCCAAAATTCCGGGAATTCCACAATACACATCGGAGCATTCACACACTGTTATTACCTCTTTTTCTGCAGACATTGCTAGTTTTATTACTAGTTTACCTCTTCTTCTGCAGACATTACTGGTTTTATTACTAGTTTACCTCTTCTTCTGCAGACATTACTGGTTTTATTACTAGTTTACCTCTTCTTCTGCAGACATTACTAGTTCTATTACTAATTTCCCTCTGCCGCCATCTTAGTCACTGCTGTTGTGTCCTTGGGCAAGACTCTTTACCCACCTCCCCTCAGTGCCACCAACACTGCTTTAAATGTAACTTCGATATTGGGTTTAACTATGTAAAAGCGCTTTGAGTTTCTAGAGAAAAGCGCTATATAAATACAATTCACTTCACTTCACTTCACTATTCCTTCAGAAATTGCCTCATCTAGTAGTGTGTTTTTTACAACAAAGCAAAACACAACAAACATTTAACAAACAGCAAAAGATGAATGCAAAGTGTAATAAGCACCTACAATATGATACAATATCAATTTTATGCAGAAATGTTTTGTAAAAATGTGCTTTCGCATCTGTTTCCAACAAGTGTTTCGGGCTGGCTGCTCTGAAAAAACCCCCCGCCCACTCTGGTTTGTTCCTGGTCTGAGCTGCTGTGATGTGATAACTCCTATAACCATACTTGCCAACCTTGAGACCTCTGAATTAGGGAGATTGGGAGGTGGGGTATATTTTCAAGTATTTTCAAGTATCTATATATATGTGTATATATATGTGTATATATATATATATATATATATATATATATATATATATATATATATATATATGTATATATATTATATATATATATATATATATATATATATATATATATATATATATATAAATGATCCGTTCATGAATGAGTATATCCGTGGCCACCATGTTCCCTTCGAGCTGTCCTGGATAAACTGATATATTTTTTTTTTACAATCATTTTGGAACTTGCAAGCGTACTTCTTCTTCTTACTTGTCGTCGCCATGTCTCTTCTTCACTATTTTGCTTCTCTCTGTTATGTTTTTGGACATTACTACTTGCCGTAGTTTTGAAGCAATGCATGATGGGAATCCGGATGTTGTGTGTCAGTGTATCAATGTGCCGGCTGGAATAAACACACGCCGAGAAATAGCTGTGTGCCTGCCTACTTTATGGGTTATATATAAACCTATGGATAACGGAGACGTATATAATAGTGTCCTTTTTGGGTGAGAGAGGACACTAAACGCGGTGCCTTTAATGCACGCCCCAAATTTTGTTGTCTGGGTGGAAATCGGGAGAAATTTGGGAGAATGGTTGCCCCGGGAGATTTTCGGGAGGGGCACTGAAATAGTTCAAGACTTACGATCATTTAAAAACAGCACTGCTCATCAGAAAGGCGGCTACATTTTTGATGTTATAGGTCTAAAAAAATGATGGAAATGGTACGGCAGGCCGGATTGAAAATCTTAACGAGCCGCGTGTGGCCCGCGGGGCATATTTTGTTTTAGGTTTTGGTCTCCAGCAGCCTGGCCAATCAGAGCAGGTCATTAGCGCTTCAAAGAGTAATGCCGCTTCTTGCTCAAGGTCTGCTTTCCCTGCTCTGCAAAGCAAATGTACTTCCTGTTTGATGCCAGCCGACTCCTCACATGCTGCACAGTAAGTGAAGGACAAAGATACTGCAGGATTATAAGAGAAGCAAGCGAAGAGAAGAGAGAAAGAGAAAGTACATTTGATTATAGTTTGCTGCCAAGGTTAGTGAAAGCTGTCTGACATTTCAACAAGAATCACTTTCAATACAGACATAATGTCTGGGTTGTTTTTCTGCAGGAAATGTGTGGTTTGACAAAGCGAAGGTCACGTTTACATACTGGAGCTCACAAAGTGGATGAATTCATTACAAAAGAAAAAGAGTCATCAGTGGCTGAGTTGGCTTAAAGGGGAACTGCTCTTAATTTTTGAAACGTTGCCTTTCATCAACGATCCTTATGGGAGACAAGAAAACATGTTTGGGTTTTTTTGCATTCTCATTTGTAATAGTAGGCTCTTTCTAGGCGGCTAGCAATGGTGCTATGTTATTGTGAATGTTACTACATTGCACATATACTTACATCATGTAAATATTATATGTTATTATGAATGTTTCTACATTGCATATATACTTACATCATGTACATATTATATGTTATTATGAATGTTACTACATTGCATATATACTTACATCATGTAAATATGATGTTATTATAAATGTTACTACATTATATTTATACTTACATCATGTTTATAGTACATGTTATTATGAATGTTACATTCCATATTTACTTAGATCATGTATATATTATATGTTATTATGAATGTTACTACATGACATATATACTTACATCATGTATATGTTACACGTTATTATGAACGTTACTACATTACATGTATACTTACATCATATATATATTACATGTTATTATGAATGTTACTACAGTACATATATACTTACATCATGTATATACTACATGTTTTTATGAATGTTACTCAATGACATATACTTACATCATGTATATATTATGTTATTATGAATGTTATTACATTACATATATACTTACATCATGTATGTATTACTTGTTTTATGAACGTTACTACATGACATATATACTTACATCATGTGTATATTACATGTTACTACATTACATATATACTTGTATCATGTATGTATTACATGTTTTATGAATGTTACTACATTACACATACTTACACAATGAATGGAGTACATGTTATTATGAATGTTACATTGCATATATACTTACATAATATATATATTATATGTTATTATTAATGTTACTACCTTACACATATACTTACATCATGAATATATTACATGTTATTATGATTGTTATTACATATATACTTACATCATGTAAATATTACATGTTATTATGAAATTTACGACATTACATATATACTTAAATCATGTATGGATTAAATGTTATTATAAATGTTACTACATTACATATATACTTACATTGTGTATATTTTACATGTTATTATGAATGTTACATTACATATATACTTGCATCATGTATATATTACATGTTATTATGAATGTCACTACATTACACATATACTTACATCATGTATGTATTACTTGTTTTATTAAAGTTACTATATGACATATATACTTACATCATCTGTATATTACATGTTATTATGAATGTTACTACATTCCATATATACTTGTTTCATGTATATATTACATGTTATTATGAATGTTACATTACATATATACTTGCATCATGTATACAGTATATTACATGTTTTATGAATGTTACTACATTACACATACTTACACAATGAATAGAGTACATGTTATTATGAATGTTACATTACATATATACTTACATCATATAAATATTATATGTTATTATTAATGTTACTACATTACACATATACTTACATCATGTATATATTACATGTTATTATGATTGTTATTACATGTATACTTACATCATTTATATATTAAATGTTATTATGAATGCTACTACATTACATATATAATTCAATCATGTATATATTACATGTGATAGTGAATGTTACTACATTACATATATATTTACATCATGTAAATATTACATGTTATTATGAAATTCACGACATTACATATATACTTAAATCATGTATATATTAAATGTTATTATAAATGTTACTACATTACATATATACTTACATTGTGTATATATTATATGTTATTATGAATGTTACATTACATATATACATGCATCATGTATATGTTACATGTTTTTATGAATGTCACTACATTACACATATACTTACATCATGTACTGTATATCAGGGGTCGGGAACCTTTTTGGCCGAGAGAGCCATTAAAGCCAAATATTTTAAAATGTATTTCCGTGAGAGCCATATAAAAATGTTAACACTGAATACAACTAAATGCGTGCATTTTTAAGTAAGACCAACATTTTATAATGCGTTTCAGAATAACATCGTTATTCTGAAACCAACCATCCATCCATCCATTCATTTTCTACCGCTTGTCCCATTCAAATAATAAGGAACATGCTTCATACCATTAATGCGACTTCTCGAACAGGTGGGGTAGAAAATGGATAGATGGATTAAATTGCATGAGAATGTTGTATTTTTAACTCCAGCGCAATTATTCATTACTTATCGTGTTAAGCAATGTCAGCTAAGATTTATCTGAGAGCCAGATGCAGTCATCAAAAGAGCCACATCTGGCTCTAGAGCCATAGGTTCCCTACCCCTGATGTAAAATGTACATGTTATTATGAATGTTACATTACATATATACTTACATCATGTATATATTATATGTTATTATTAATGTTACTACATTACACATATACTTACTTCATGTATATATTACATGTTATTATGAATGTTACTACATATATACTTACATCATGTATATATTAAATGTTATTATAAATGTTACTACATTATATATATACTTAAATCATGTATGTATTACATGTTATTATAAATGTTAGATTACAAATATACTTACATCATGTACATATCGCATGCTATTATGAATGTTACTACATGACTTATATACTTACATCATGTTTATATTACATGTTATTATAAACATTACTACATTGCATATATACTTGCATCATGTATATATTGCATGTTATTATGAATGTTACTAAATTACAAATACAATTACATTGTGTAAATATTACATTTTATTATGAAATTTACGACATTACATATATACTTACATCATGTATATTTTAAATGTTATTATACATGTTACTACATTACATATATACTTACATAATGTATATATTACATGTTATTATGAATGTTACATTACATATATACTTGCATCATGTATATATTACATGTTTTTATGAATGTTACTACATTACACAAATACTTACATGATGTATATAGTACATGCTATTATGAATGTTACATTACATATATACTTACATCATGTATGTATTACAAGTTTTATGAATGTGACTATATGACATATACTTACATCATGTATGTATTGCATGTTATTATGAATGCTACTACATTACATATATACTTACATCATGTATGCATTACATGTTTTTACAAATGTTACTACATTACATATATACTTGCATCATGTATATATTACATGTTTTATGAATGTTACTACATTACACATACTTACACAATGAATAGAGTACACGTTATTATGAATGTTACATTACATATATACTTACATAGGGACGGTGTGGCGCAGTGGGAGAGTGTCCGTGCGCAACCCGAGGGTCTCTGGTTCAAATCCCACCTAGTACCAACCTCGTCACGTCCGTTGTGTCCTGAGCAAGACACTTCACCCTTGCTCCTGATGGGTGCTGGTTGGCGCCTTGAATGGCAGCTCCCTCCATCAGTGTGTGAATGTGTGTGTGAATGGGTAAATGTGGAAGTAGTGTCAAAGCGCTTTGAGTACCTTGAAGGTAAAAAAGCGCTATACAAGTACAACCCATTTATCATTACATATATACTTAAATCATGTACATATTACATGTTATTATAAATGTGAGATTACCTATATACTTACATCATGTACATATCACATGCTATTATGAATGTTACTACATGACTTATATACTTACATCATGTTTATATTACATGTTATTGTAAACATTACTACATTGCATATATACTTGCATCATGTATATATTACATGTTATTATGAATGTTACTAAATTACAATTACAATTACATCATGTAAATATTATATTTTATTATGAAATTTACAACATTACATATATACTTACATCATGTATATTTCAAATGTTATTATACATGTTACTACATTACATATATACTTACATAATGTATATATTACATGTTATTATGAATGTTACATTACATATATACTTGCATCATGTATATATTACATGTTTTTATGAATGTTACTACATTACACAAATACTTACATCATGTATATAGTACATGCTATTATGAATGTTACATTACATACATACTTACATCATGTATGTATTACATGTTTTATGAATGTGGTTTTATGACATATACTTACATCATGTATGTATTACATGTTATTATGAATGCTACTCCATTACATATATACTTACATCATGTATGTATTACATGTTTTTACAAATGTTACTACATTACATATATACTTACATCATGTATGTATTACATGTTTTTACAAATGTTACTACATTACATATATACTTGCATCATGTATACATCACATGTTATTATGAATGTTACTGAAGTACAAATATATTTACATCATGTAAATATTACATGTTATTATGAAATTTACTACATTACATATAAACACACATCATGTATATATTACATGTTATTATGAATGTTACATTACATATATACTTGCATCATGTATATATTACATGTTATTATGAATGTTACTACATTACACAAATACTTACATCATGTATATATTACATGTTATTATGAATGTTACGACATTACATATATACGTACATGCATATAGGAGTGCTTTATTGGCTAAAAAAAGCGACTCTCATTGATTCCATTGTTAGCTGAATTTTGCTAAAGCTTGTTTACAAGTTAGAATGCATAAAAAAATACATAAAGATTATGAATGATGGGAAAAATTCTAAAAAAAAAAAAGCAGTTTTTGTGTAATCATTCAGAAAGGTTTTAGTCCCCATGAAGCGGTCTGAAGGGTAGCTTAATATCAGGCTGCCTGTTCCGCCACTGGACCGTCAGCACGACTTCTCCCTGAGGCTTAGAGTTCCATCCTATGACAAGATGACAGCTCTGTGATCGCAGTGTCAGGCAGCGGCAGAGTGTCTCATTACTTGTTTAAAGCCGCATCCCGTAGGTGTGAAATTACATTTCGGCCCCAGAGCCTCTCCGGCGGGACGCAGCCTGGAGAGAGTGACTCAGGAAAAGGACTTAGCTGGCAGGTAACATTCCTCTCTTCTGTGTGTCCCAGACTCTGAGCTGCGTGAACCCCGACAACGAGAACAGTCCCGAGATCACTGTCAAGGTGCTCAACTGCGACACCATCAACCAGGTGAAGGAAAAGATCCTGGACGCAGTCTACAAGAACATGCCCTGCTCTCAGCGGCCCCGGGCTGCTGACATGGACCTGGGTGAGGCTGCCGTCATCCACACAAGTTAAAAAGTTCAAGTACCCATGACTGTTTAAAGCCGCATCCCACACTAGGTGTGGCGAAGTTCAATCAATCAATCAATGTTTACTTATATAGCCCTAAATCACTAGTGTCTCAAAGGGCTGCACAGACCACCACGACATCCTCGGTAGGCCCACATAAGGGCAAGGAAAACTCACACCCAGTGGGACATCGGTGACAATAATGACCCAGTGGGACGTCGGTGACAATGATGACTATGAGAACCTTAGAGAGGAGGAAAGCAATGGATGTCGAGCGGGTCTAACATGATACTGTGAAAGTTCAATCCACAATGGATCCAACACAGTCGCGAGAGTCCAGTCCAAAGCGGATCCAACACAGCAGCGAGAGTCCCGTTCACAGCGGAGCCAGCAGGAAACCATCCCAAGCGGAGGCGGATTAGCAGCGCAGAGATGTCCCCAGCCGATACACAGGAGAGCAGTACATGGCCACCGGATCGGACCGGACCCCCTCCACAAGGGAGAGTGGGACATAGAAGAAAAAGAAAAGAAACGGCAGATCAACTGGTCTAAAAAGGGAGTCTATTTAAAGGCTAGAGTATACAAATGAGTTTTAAGGTGAGACTTAAATGCTTCTACTGAGGTGGCATCGCAAACTGTTACCGGGAGGGTACTCCAGAGTACTGGAGCCCGAACGGAAAACGCTCTATAGCCCGCAGACTATTTTTGGGCTTTGGGAATCACTAATAAGCCGGAGTCCTTTGAACGCAGATTTCTTGCCGGGACATATGGTACAATACAATCGGCAAGGTAGGATGGAGCTAGACCGTGTAGTATTTTATACGTAAGTAGTAAAACCTTAAAGTCACATCTTAAGTGCACAGGAAGCCAGTGCAGGTGAGCCAGTACAGGCGTAATGTGATCAAACTTTCTTGTTCTTGTCAAAAGTCTAGCAGTCGCATTTTGTACCAACTGTAATCTTTTAATGCTAGACATGGGGAGACCCGAAAATAATACGTTACAGTAGTTGAGGCGAGACGTAACAAACGCATGGATAATGATCTCAGCGTCTTTAGTGGACAGAATGGAGCGAATTTTAGCGATGTTACGGAGATGAAAGAAGGCCGTTTTAGTAACGCTTTTAATGTGTGCCTCAAAGGAGAGAGTTGGGTCGAGGATAATACCCAGATTCTTTACCGTGT
The DNA here is from genome assembly GCF_033978795.1 of Nerophis ophidion. Taxonomy (NCBI): domain Eukaryota; kingdom Metazoa; phylum Chordata; class Actinopteri; order Syngnathiformes; family Syngnathidae; genus Nerophis; species Nerophis ophidion. The sequence continues at coordinate 50,694,460 of NC_084612.1, read as the reverse complement.
CGCCTTGTTTAATTGTTTGGTTGTCAAATGTTAGAGTTGTATTATTAAATAGAGTTCGGTGTCTAGCAGGACCGATAATCAGCATTTCCGTTTTTTTGGCGTTGAGTTGCAAAAACTTAGCTGACATCCATTGTTTAATTTCATTAAGACACGCCTCCAGCTGACTACAATCCGGCGTGTTGGTCAGCTTTAGGGGCATGTAGAGTTGGGTGTCATCAGCATAACAGTGAAAGCTAATACCGTATTTGCGTATGATGTCACCTAGCGGCAACATGTAGATGCTGAAGAGTGCAGGGCCAAGGACCGAACCCTGGGGAACTCCACACGTTACCTTAACGTAGTCCGAGGTCACATTGTTATGGGAGACACACTGCATCCTATCAGTAAGATAAGAGTTAAACCAAGACAGGGCTAAGTCTGACATACCAATTCGTGTTTTGATACGTTCTAATAAAATATTATGATCGACGGTATCGAAAGCAGCGCTAAGATCGAGGAGCAGCAACATAGATGACGCATCAGAATCCATCGTTAGCAATAGATCATTAGTCATTTTTGCGAGGGCTGTGTCCGTGGAGTGATTTGCCCTGAAACCGGATTGAAAGGTTTCACATAGATTGTTAGACGCTAAGTGTTCATTTAACTGCTCCGCAACAATTTTTTCAAGGATTTTTGAAATAAAGGGAAGGTGAGACACCGGTCGGTAGTTTACCATGAGGTCAGGATCGAGGTTAGGTCTTTTAAGGAGAGGATGAATAACCGCTTTTTTGAATACTAAGGGAGCAGTGCCCGAGGAGAGTGATAAGTTTATAATATTTAGCACTGATGGACCTAATAATACAAAGAGCTCCTTGATCAGTTTCCCAGGAAGAGGGTCAAGTAAACATGTTGTCTGTTTTATTCCATTTACACGTTGTAACAATTCCTCTAATGTTATTTCCTCAAAACGAGAGAAACTATTTTGGAGGGCAGTATCCGCCGTATATACAATCGTGTCAGTGTTAATAGAACCCCGTTGTAGCTGGGACGCATTGTCTTTAATCTCCTTTCTAATGACTTCAATTTTCTTACTAAAGAATTGCATAAAGTCATCAGCTGAGTGGGTTGAGCTACTGGAAGGGGTCCCTTGTTGGGTTAGCGATGCTACCGTACTAAACAAAAATTTAGGATCGTTTTTATTACGGTGGATGAGATTTGAGTAATATTTAGCTTTAGCTAAGGTAAGCATGCGTTTATGAGTTATTAAACCATCACTCCATGCTTGATGGTGCACCTCAAGTTTAGTCGTGCGCCATTTGCGTTCCAGCTTTCTACATAATAATTTCTGAGCTCTAGTTTCTTCTGTAAACCACGGGGTGCGCTTTTTTGGAGCCTTTTTTAACTTTAGCGGTGCTATGTTATCAATGGTTTCGCGCAGGGCGTCGTTAAAGTTGTTAGTGAGGTTATCAATAGAGCCCACATACTTTGGGAATGGTGCCATTACCGAGGGCAGTAGGTCAGCAAGAGTTGTCGTTGTGGCTGTATTAATGTTGCGGCTGCTATAGCAGTTATTATTATTATTAGTTTGACGAACATGCGTCTGAACCTCGAATTTTATAAGGTAATGATCGGACAATACTTTAGTATACGGGAGTATCTTAACTTTGGAAACGGTGATACCCCTGACAAGCACTAGGTCTATCGTATTACCGTTGCGATGCGTGGGTTCATTTATTATTTGTGTGAGACCACAGCTATCAATTACAGTCTGGAGCGCTACGCACGGTGGGTCCGATGGGGTATTCATATGGATATTAAAGTCCCCCATTATGATTATATTATCGGCGTGTGTCACTAGATCAGCAACGAACTCTGAGAATTCATTGATAAAGTCCGAATAGGGCCCTGGGGGGCGGTAGATAGCAGCCAGGTGTAGAGGCAGTGGTGTGACAGACCTCATAGTAAGCACCTCAAACGATTTATATTTATTATTTATGTTAGGACTAAGGTCAAAGTTTTCGTTGTATATTAGTGCGACTCCCCCACCCCTTTTAAGCGGACGGGCAATATGCGCATGTGTAAAGTTAGGAGGACATGCCTCATTTAGCGCAAAAAAGTCGTTTGGTTTAAGCCAGGTTTCGCTGAGACCGATGACGTTAAGATTGTTGTCTCTGATAATATCATTAACTAACAATGTTTTAGGAGACAATGATCTTATGTTTAAAAAACCTATATTATAGGTAGTGGGCTGTTTTAGGGAGTTTTTGATCAAATTATCCGTAGTAGCAATATTAATAATGTTGTGTTTATTATGCCCAGTGCATTTAGTATAGTTACGACCATATCTAGGAATTGATACGACAGGAATTTTCCGATTGTTTGATTGTTGCTTTGATAAACTGCACGCATCATGGTTAGCCACCTTAGTAACGGGAATTTTCCGATTGTTTGTTTGTTGCTTTGATAAACTGCACGCATCATAGTTAGCCACCTCAAACACTCAAAGCAGAAAAACTTGTTCTAATTTAAATGACTCCTTACCCAGACCAGTAGTCTCGCATTTTCCATTTAAATCCGTCTTCAGAATGGAGGGAAGTGGTGTTCTGTGGGGATTAGCCTTCTGCTTTGTTTTTAGCCCCGCTCGGCATCCGCGTTTCCGATCACACCGCTGGCGTCTGCTCCGTAGACGGCCCCCGCTGCTACTAGACTCCCCTGCTTCACAGGCCGCTGGATGTGGCCGCCGACGTATTCCCATGCTAGTTAGCACGTTTGGCACACACGCGTCTATCAGTCCAAAACGGCCCGATATGTCCACATCCAGAAGTGTCTGGCGGTCGTACGTGATCACGGAGTGACCATGATGTGAGCCAGCCATAAAGTTTGTAGAATTGTCCGGTATTTCTGCCAAATGTTCCATCTTTAGCAGGAGCTCCGCAATGTTGCAGCCCGTCCGGGCGCCGCCATCTTGGAATCAAGTTATATATATATATATATATATATATATATATATATATATATATATATATATATATATATATATATATATATATATATATATATATATATATATATGTATGTATATATATATATATATATATGTATATATATATATATATATATATATATATATATATATATATATATATATATATCTTCCCTGGGCGAGAGGGGAAGTCGGCCACGGCCATCTGACTCCTGACTCCCCGGCCTGTGGACCACCCGGAAACTATAGGGCTGTAGCGCAAGGTACCACCGGGTGATCCTCGCGTTAGCATCCCTCATGCGGTGGAGCCACTGGAGCGGTTTGTGGTCCGAATAGAGGCTGAAGGCGCGCCCTAACAGGTAGTAACGGAGGGCCCCGACCGCCCACCGGATGGCGAGGAACTCCATCTCCACCGTGCTGTACCTCGCCTCCCGGTCCGACAGCTTACGGCGGAGATATAATACGGGGCGGTCGACCCCCTCCACCTGTTGGTACAGTACCGCCCTTATCCCCCGACTTGATGTGTCTGCCTGCAGACAGAAAGGGATGTCAAAATTAGGCGTGTCCAGCACCGGCTCCTCACAAAGTGCTTTTTTCACCTTCTCAAATCCCTGCTGGCACTGCTCCGTCCACTGGACCAGTTCGGGAGCACCCTTTCGGGTGAGGTCAGTTAATGGGCCAGTCTAATCCGCAAACCGCGGAATGAACCTCCGGTAGTACCCTGCCAGTCCCAAGAACTGCCTCACCTATTTTTTTGTCTTGGGAGGTGGACAGGCTGCGATCGCCGCCGTTTTGTCCACCTGCGGCCGCACCTGCCCCCCCCCCCCAAGTGGTACCCCAGATACTGTACCTCCCTCCGTCCAACCGCGCACTTCGCCGGGTTGGCAGTGAGCCCTGCCCGCCTCAGGGACTCGAGCACCGCCCCCACCCGCTGCATGTGTTGTTCCCAGCTGTCACTCTGGATGATTATATCATCCAGGTACTCAGCCACGTATGCAGCCTGGGGCCACAGCACCCGGTCCATGAGACGCTGGAACGTGGCAGGCGCACCGAACAAGCCGAACGGAAGTGTCACGAACTGGTACAAACCGTCCGGAGTGGAGAAGGCCGTTTTTTCCCTGGACTCTGGTGATAAGGGAATCTGCCAGTAGCCCTTGGTTAAATCCAGCGTGGTTGACGGATGAGATTCGTGCGGCCGGGCCGCGAGGAGAACACATCAGAAAAGCGCCGCTGTAACTCAGCTACCTCCACCCGCTGTGCCAATGTGAGCTGGTTGTCACAGTAAAGTGGAGGAGTTGGTCCAGAGTGCGGGACCTCTTCTCCCACCCCTCTTCTGCACCAAAAAGGAAATCATGTACCGCAGATTACACAACATCAAATAATATTATTTACCTCATTCGTGGAAGAGACCAAGAATATGTCAGCAATCGTCACACACACATCAGCAATCGTCACATACATGTAAACCAATAAGAATTCGGCGGGGTATGGTCATGGCAGAAGTGCATTGTGGGTCATGGAATGCTAACTGCTATATGCTACTGCCGTAGCTATTAAAGTGGATAATTTCATCGTTGGCGGTAACTTATAAAAACTGAGAAGAGCTGAACAAAAATTGGACCGAAAAGGAAATCATGTACTGCAGGTTACAAGCTGGACGTAGTGAAATATGCAGCAGAAAACGACAAGAGGAAGCGGCGCATACCTTTTGAATTGGCAGAGTTGTTAAGAAGCGACATCAAGGAAGAAGAATTCATCGGATTTATCGATTAGGAGTGACAGATTGTTTGGAAAACGTATAGCATGTTCTATATGTTATAGTTATTTGTATGACTCTTACCATAATATGTTACGTTAACATACCAGGCACGTTTTCAGTTGGTTATTTACATGTATTCAGCCTGTTGTTCACTATTCTTTATGTATCTTAAATTGCCTTTCACATTTCTATTCTTGGTGTTGGATTTTATCAAATAAATTTCCCCCAAAAATGCGACTTATACTCCAGTGCGACGTATATATGTTTTTTTCCTTATTTATTATGCATTTTCGGCCGGTGCGACGTATACTCTGGATCGACTTATAATCGGAAAAATACAGTTGTTACCGCCGAAAATAATGGCGTTACAGTAACGCGTTAATTTGTAACGCGTTGGTCCCAACACTGATAGTCTGTAGGTGTATACAATTTCTATTAAAAAAAGCTAAATAGGTGTGAATATGTTTAAAGGTACATAGTAAGTAGTAACGCTATGGACGGCTAGAAGATGGAACTTGTACTTGTGGTTGAAAGCTTAGTGTTATCAGAGGGGCAATGCAGCACCTGCAGTGAGAAAACTCGTCCAAAAGATGGCGCCAAAGCACAAACAACAACACAACTTACCAGAGTCATTTGCAGTGAAGAAAAACCCATATTAGCCGCACAATTTTGTAAGACGCAGGGTTCAAAGCGTAGGAAAAAATAGCATGTTACGGACTGGAATTTACAATACCACTCATAAGATAATACATATTTCTAGATTGTTTTTTATGTTATTGTTGCACACCACAATAGGTTTTTAGAGGCAAAGCTAATCATCTGGGGGAACGTGTGGTGCATATAACACCACAACTCAGCAACTGCTATGATGCAAAATGGGAAATAAGTGGACTTAAAAATTGGACAAGGTGAGTCCACGAGGAGCGGAAGGCGACACATTCTTTATTGACGTGTTCTCCCTACAGAGTGGCGGCAGGGCAGGACGGCTCGCGTGGTCCTTCAGGACGAAGACATCACCACCAAGATCGAGGGCGACTGGAAGAGGCTCAACACGCTGCTGCACTACCAGGTGGGCAAGAAACCGAGCACAGTCTTTGGCTCAAGCCTTTTAATGAGCAGCTCAAGGGCATCACAACCACAGAATACGAACACTGACAAGCTCCATGCTGAACTTGCATATACCCACAGCACCTCACTTTTTCCACATAGAACACATAATTTTTTGTCCTCGAAATTCTACACACAAATACCCTATAATTAAAACGTAAAAGTTTTTTTTAAGAAAAACTAAGAAATGACATGTACATAAGTATTCAGACCCTTTGCAAAATACTTTGTTGATGCACATTTGGCAGGGAGTATTTTTCAATACGATTTCGCAAGCTGGGCACACCTATTTTTCGGCACTTTCTCTCATTCCTCTTTGCAGCACCTCTCAAGCGCCATCAGGTTGGATGAGAAGTGTTTCTATCCAGAATGTCTATGTACATTGCTGCATTCATCTTTCCCTTTATCCTGACTAGTTCCCAGATAAAAGCACACCACTTTTTGGACTGGTGATGAGCGTGCCTGGTTTCCTCCAAACATGATACCTGGCATTCACGCCAAAGACTTCAATCTTTGTCTCATCAGACCAGAGGATTTAGTTTCTCATGGTTCCAAATCATGTCCAACCAACTGAATTTACCACTGGTGGAATCCAATTAAGCTGTAGAAACATCTCATGGATGATCAGTTGAAACAGGATGCACCTGAGAACATTTGTGAGCTTCATGGCAAAGGCTGTGAATACTTACGTACATGGGATTTCTTAGTTTTTTATTTTTACTAAATAAGCAAATATTTCTAAAAAAATAATAATAAAAAATTGCTTTGTAATGATGGGGTATTGTGTGTAGAATTTTGAGAATATTTTTTTTCTTCCCCATTTTGGAATAAAGCTGTAACATGAGGAAATGTGTATAAAGTGAAGCCCTGGGAATAATTATATATATGGGATTATATAGTTTTTTTGTTTTTAATACATTTGTAAACATTTTTAAAACCTACTTTTTTACATGTTACATGTTTTTTACACATTTAAATGTTTTTACAAAAACATTTATTTTTTCCATTATGGAATAAGGCTGTAAACAAGAAAATGTGTAAAAAGTCAAGTACTGGGAATACTTATATACATGATATTTTTTCGTTTTTTATTTTGAATACATTTGCAAACATTTAAAAATATACACTTTTTTACATTGTCATAATGGGGTATTGTGTGTAGAATTTTGAGGACAAAAACATGTATTTTTTTCCATTTTGGAATAAGGCTGAAACATAAGAAAATGTGTAAAAATTCAAGCGCTGGGAATACTTATATACATGAGATTTCTTAGTTTAAAAAGATTATAATAAATTTGCAAACATTTTTAAAAACAACTTTTTTACATTGTCCTAATGGGGTATTGTGTGTAGAATTTTAAGGACAATAATTATTTTTTATTCCATTTTGGAATAAGGCTGGAACATAAGAACATGTGTAAAAAAGAGAAGCGCTGGGAATACTATATACATGAGATTTCTTAGTTTTTTATTTTTAATACATATGCAAACATTTTTAAAAACAACTTTTTTGCAGTGTCATAATTGGGTAATATGTGTACAATTTTGAGGACAAAAACATTATTTTTTTTCCATTTTGGAATGAGGCTGTAACATAAAAAAGTATGTAAAATATCAAGTTCTGGGAATACTTATATACAGAAAATGTCTTGTTTTTTTATTTTTAATAAATTTGCAAAACTTTTTTACATTGTCATAATGGGGTATTGTGTGTGGAATTTTAAGGATTTTTTTTTTCCATTTTGGAATAAGAACATGTGTAAAAAGAGAAGCACTGGGAATTCTTATATACATGTGATTTCTTAGTTGCTTTTTTTAATAAATTTACAAACATTTCTAAAAACAACTTTTTTACATTGTCATTATGGGGTATTGTGTGTAGAATTTTGACGACACAAATTTTTTTTTTTCCATTTTGGAATAAGGTTGTAACATAAAATGTGGAAAAAGTGAATAACTCTATGTTATTCTTGACATGATGTGTGCAAATCTTACCATTGACCTCCCAGGTGACTGATCGCTGTGTGGTGGCTTTGGTGCCCAAACAAATGTCGTCCTTCAACATTCCGTCCTCAGCCAGCTTCCCGAGAAGCATCAGCAGATACGGTCAGTTCTGGAGACAAACCAAATAGAGAAATACCAGTTTTTTTTTATTTTGGGAAAATTTGTTTCAAGTTGGAGAGTAAAAAAAAAAGAGTAGACAAGAGAACATCAACAGCCTTCAGTGAACAAAACTGCTGATTCAGCAGACTGACTTCCAGCTTCCTGCTTTGTCATCCTGACCTTTGACCCTCCAGGTGTGGACGTGCCCTTCCGCTCCACGCCCACCAGTCCCGACAGCCCCCACTCCCGTGTGCCCATGCTGACCCCCGACCTGGAGAGTGGGGTAAAAGTTTGGCACTTGGTGAAAAACCACGAGCACGGCGACCAGAAGGAGGGCGAGCGAGGCAGCAAGATGGTGTCAGAGATTTACTTGACTCGGCTTCTGGCCACCAAGGTAGTTGTCACACTTGATGCAACACTAACTGACTTAATATGAACCACAGGTGTCAAGCTCAAGGGTCAAGAGCCGGATGCTTTTATATGCGCCGTGAAAGCCTGTCAATAACGTGCATGAATAAATAATAATAATAATACATTTTATTTAGAACAGGGGTGAGTTCATTAAAGCATCGCATCGTGGATTTCTTCACAATTAATCTTAAAAAACAGGCAGTCTATGAATGCTACACATTTTCTGAACAACGTATGTAAATCTGATTATTGAACCTTGAAAGTACTTCGAAATCATAGCGCAGCATTGACTTCTATAACACAATCCAAACAACCTTCCCTAGTTATGGTACAAAAAAAATCATAAAGGTCAACGCACATGCCCACACATAACAAGAACTGTGTGGCGCAGTTGGAGAGTGGCCGTGCGCAACCCGAGGGTCCCTGGTTCAATTCCCACCTATTACCAACTTTGTCCCGTCCGTTGTGTCCTGAGCAAGACACTTTACCCTTGCTCCTGATGGGTGCTGGTTAGCGCCTTGCATGGCAGCTCCCTCCATCAGTGTGTGAATGTGTGTGTGAATGGGTAAATGTGGAAGTAGTGTCAAAGCGCTCTGAGTACCTTGAAGGTAGAAAAGCGCTATACAAGTACAACCCATTTATCATTTATTTGACACAACCTGCTCACTGAAGTTTATTGACATCATGAAAATGGTCCAAACACCATTAAAAAAAATAATCAAAATTACACCCATTAAAATCCATTAACAGTGCATGATTGGGAAAAATGTAAAACACTTATCTATGTTTGGCAAATTGTAGCTGTTTGATATTTCTGAAAACATTAAGGTCGTCACGGAAGTAAAAAAGGTAGGAGTCAAACTTTCTCATCCTCTTTATATCCATTATATCAATTATGTATCCATCATATTAATATAATATATATACACACACACATTATATATACATCCATCCATCCATCCATCTGCAACTGCTTATCCGGAATCGGGTCGCGGGGACAACAGCTCCAGCAGAGACCCCCAGACTTCCCTCTCCAGAGCAACATTAGCAACTTCCTTCTGAGGGATCCCCCATCTAGTCCTTGGCCTGCCGCGGGGTCTTCTCCCAGTGGGATGTACAACGAGGACCTCCCTAGGGAGACGCTTGTGAAGCATCCGCACGAGATTCCCGAACCACCAAAACTGGTTCCTTTCCAAGCGAAGGAGTAGCGGCTCTACTCCGAGTCTCTCTCACCCTATCTCTGAAGGAGATGCCAGCCACCCTTCTGAGGAAACTCATTTCGGCCACTTGTATCCGCGATCTTATTCTTTTGGTCATGACCCACACTTCATGACCGAAAGTAGGAATGTAGATAGCTCAGTAGACCGAGAACTTTGCCTTCTGGCTCAGTACTCGTTTCGTCACAACAGTGTGGCAGAAATACTGCGATACTGCCCCAGCTGCTCCATCTTTCCCTCACTTGTGAACAAGACCCCCGAGATACTCCTCCACCTGGGACAGAGTCTTGTTCTCTACCTGGACTGTACAAACCACCGGTTTCCTGCTGACAACCATGGCCTTAGATTTGAAGATTCTGATCCTCATTCCAGCCGCTGAACACTCGGCTGCGAACCGATCCAGTGAGAGCTGAAGGTCACAAACCGAAGGTGCCATCAGGACCACATCATCTGCAAAAAGCAGTGACGCTACCTTTATTCCCCGAGACGTATCCCCTCTCCGCCATGGTCACAACTCTGCCTAGAAATTCTGTCCATGAAAATCACAAACAGGATAGGTGACAGGCGCAGCCCTGGTGGAGACCAACCCCCACTGGCAATGGATCTGACTTACATCCAAGCACCCGGACAAAACTCTCGCTTTGGTTGTACAGAGATTGGATGACCCTCAGCAGGGTTCCCCTTCCCTGTAATCCCTCAGCATCTTCCACAAGATCTCCCGGGGGACACGGTCATACGCCTTCTCCAAATCCACAAAGCACATACTCCCAGACCTTATCCAGGATTCCCGCAAGAGTAAAGAGTTGGTCAGTTGTTCAGCGACCATGACGGAATCCACATTGCTCCTCTTGAATCTGAGGTTCAACTATCGGCCGGACCCTTCTTTCCAGTACCTTGGCGTAAACTTTCCCAGGGAGGCTGAGTAGAGTGATACCCCAGTAATTGGCACACACTCTCTGGACCCCCTTTTTGAATAGGGAAACCACCACCCAAGTCTGCCACTCCCTCGGCACTGTCCCAGACTTCCACACAATGTTGAAAATGCGTATCAACCAAGACAGCCCCTTAACACCCAGAGCCTTTAGCATTTCTGGAAGGATCTAGTGAACCCCCGGAGCTTTGCCACTGTGTCTAACTACCTCAGTGACTTCACTCAGAGAGCTCGACATCGATCCCCCATCATCATCAGGCTCCACTCCAGTGAGGGAGGGTGTGTCTGGTAAAGTTGGGTTTAGGAGTTCCTTAAAGTGCTCTTTCAAACGCCCTACATCGTAGGGCCTACGACTTCCTCACTTGAAGTCAGCAGAGTCCATTCTCTGCTGTACACAGCTTGGATGGTTCCCTGCTTCCCCCTCCTGAGGTGCCGCCCGATAGTTTTTCTCCAACTGATCCCACACCCTCTGCTTAGCCTCGTCCACAGCCACGGCTGCTGCCCTTCGGGCCTGTCGGTACCTTGCAACTGCCTCCGGAGTCCCCTGGGATAACATACCCGGTATGACTCCTTCTTCAGCCGGGCGGCTTCCCTGACCACCGCTGTCCACCAGGGTGTTCGAGGTTTACCGCCCCTTGAGGCACCTAAGGCACCTTCTGGCCACAGCTCGCAGCTGCAGTTTTAGCAATAGTGGCTTTGAACATTGCCCATTCCTGTTCAATATCCCCAACCTCCACAGGAATGGGAGAGAAGTCCCGCCGGAGGTGGGAGTTGAAGTTGAATTCTTTCCGGACAGAGGACTCCTCCAAACGTTCCCAGTTCACACACACATATGTGTATATATATATATATATATATATATATATATATATATATATATATATATATATATATATATATATATATTTAAATATATATATATATATATATATATATATATATATATATATATATATATATATATATATATATATATATATATATATATATATATATATATACTGCTCTTTACTCCTCCAAACGTTCCCAGAGCTGGGAAGTTAGCTAATTACATGCTCGGTTACCGAGCCATCCATCCATCATTCTTCTTCCGCTTATCCGAGGTAGAGTCGCGGGGAAAGCAGCCCAAGCAGGGAAGCCCAGACTTCCCTCTCCCCAGCCACTTCCTCAAGCTCTTCCCGGGGGAGCCCGAGGTGTTCCTAGGCCAACCTTTTTTTTATATATATTTTTTTAATTCGATATGAATGTCATCCACTTCTCCTCAGCAGTGTCCTTCACTCTCACTTCCTCCATTCCTCTGCTTGTAAAACAAAGTTACGTCTAGCTTTAGATAAGCTAATGCTAGCGAGTAAGACCAAATGGGCGGATCTTATGGGGTTCACCGCAAAATTTATTACACCATTTAATAGCAGGTATGCTATTTGTTGATAACTCAAATGTTTGCTTGCAACTCAAAGCACAACAATTAGCCGAAAGACAGCTCTTATAGATAGATAGTACTTTATAGATTCCTTCATTAGTGTTCCCTCAGGAATCTCAAAACACTCTCAAATAGGAGCATAAAACACCTTAAATTGGGGCACTCTTAAAAAGTTAAAGTACCAATGATTGTCACACACATACTAAATGTGGTGAAATTATTCTTTGCATTTGACCCATCACCCTTGATCACCCCCTGGGAGGTGAGGGGAAGTTGTGGCACATCAACTATTAGTGGGGATGATTGTTACTCAAATGTTTGCTTGTATCTGAAAGCATAACAATTAGCCGCAAGACAGCTCTTATCTCAAAACACTTTTAAATTGGGGCACAAAACACTCTTAAATTGGGGCACTCCTAAATTGAGGCAGATCAACTATTAGTGGGGATGCTTTTTACTCAAATGTTTGCTTGTATCTGAAAGCATAACACTTGACCCCAAGACAACTCTTATCTCAAAACACTCTTAAATTGGGGCGCTCTTAAGTTGAGGCACATTACCTATTAGTAGGGATGCTTGTTACTCAAATGTTTGCTTGTATCTGAAAGCGAAACAATTAGCCGCAAGACAGCTCTTATCTCAAAACAATTAAATTGGGGAACAAAATACTCTTAAATTGGGGCGCAGAACACTCTTAAGTTGAGGCACATCAACTATTAGTGGGGATGCTTGTTACTGAAATGTTTGCTTCTATCTGAAAAAATAACAATTAGCCGCAAGACAGCTCTTATCTCAAAACACTTAAATTGGGGACCAAAATACTCTTAAATTGGGGCGCAGAACACTCTTAAGTTGAGGCACATCAACTATTAGTGGGGATGCTTGTTACTGAAATGTTTGCTTCTATCTGAAAAAATAACAATTAGCCGCAAGACAGCTCTTATCTCAAAACATTCTTAAATTGGGGCAAAAAACACTCTTAAATTGGGGCGCTATTAAGTTGAGGCACATTAACTATTAATAGGTATGCTTGTTACTGAAATGTTTGCTTGTATCTGAAAGCATAACAATTAGCCGCAAGACAGCTCTTATCTCAAAACACTTAAATTGGGGAACAAAATACTCTTAAATTGGGGCGCAGAACACTCTTAAGTTGAGTAACGTCAACTTTTAGTGGGGATGCTTGTTACTCAAATGTTTGCTTCTATCTGAAAGCATAACAATTAGCCGCAAGACAGCTCTTATCTCAAAACATTCTTAAATTGGGGCAAAAAACACTCTTAAATTGGGGCGCTCTTAAGTTGAGGCACATTAACTATTTGAGGGGATGCTTGTTACTCCAATGTTTGCTTGTATCTGAAAGAATAGCAATTAGCCGCAAAACAGCTCTTATCACAAAACACTCTTAAATTGGGACGCCATTGTACATCAGTCATCAATCAATCAACGTTTATTTATATAATGGACGTGGAATGGATCCAACATAATAGTGTGAGTGTCCAGTTCATAGTAGATCTAACACAATAGTTGGAGAGTCCAGGCCATAATGGATCTAACGTAATAGTGTGAGAGTCCAGTCCACAGTGGATCTAACATAAAAGTGTGAGATTGTAGTCCAGAGTGGATCTAGCATAATAGTGTGAGTCCAGTCCATAATGGATCTAACATAATAGTGTGACAGTCCAGTCCATAGTGGATCTAACATAATAGTGTAAGAGTCCAGTCCATAGTTGATTTCGCATAATAATGTGAGAGTCTAATCCATAGTGGATCTAACACAATATTTTGAGAGTCCAGTCCATAGTGGATCTAACATAATAGTGTGAGAGTCTAGTCCATAGTGGATCTAACATAATAATGTAAGATTCCAGTCCATAGTGGATCTAACATATTAGTGTGAAAGTCCAGTCCATAGTGGATCTAACATAACAGTGTGAGAGTCCAGTCAATAGTGGATCCAACATAATAGTGTGAGAGTCCAGTCCATAGTGGATCTAACTTAATAGTGTGAGAGTCCAGTCCATAGTGGAACTAACATAATAGTGTGAGAGTCCAGTCCATAGGGGATCCATCTAAATAGTGTGAGAGTCCAGTCCCTAGTGGAATCTAACATAATAAATGATAAATGGGTTGTACTTGTATAGCGCTTTTCTATCTTCAAGGTACGCAAAGGTACACATTTACCCATTCAAACACACTTTCACACACTGATGGAGGGAGCTGCCATGCAAGGCGCTAACCAGCGCCCATCAGGAGCAAAGGTGAAGTGTCTTGCTCAAGGACACAACGGACGTGACGAGGTTGATACTAGGTGGGGATTGAACCAGGGACCCTCGGGTTGCGCACGGCCACTCTTTCACTGTGCCACGCCATAATAGTGACAGTCCAGTCCATATTGGGGCCAGCAGGAGATAATCTTGAGTGGAGACAGGTCAGCAGTGCAAAGACGTCCCCAACTGATTCACAGATTAGTGGTACACCCTGGGTCCCGACTTTGGACAGCTAAAGATTCATCTATGGTCACCGAATCCGTGCCCGGCAGAGCAGAAAAGAAATGGCAGATCAACTGGTCTAAAAGGGAGTTTATTTAAAGGCTAGAGTATACAAATGAGTTTTAAGATGGGACTTGAATTCTTCTACTGTGGTAGCATCTCTAACTGTTACCAGGAGGGTATTCCAGAGTACTGGAGCCCGAATAGAAAATGCTCAATAGCCCACAGACTTTTTTTGTGCTCTGGGAATCACTAATACGCCGGGGTTTTTTGAACGCAGATTTCTTGCTGAGCCATATGGTACAATACAATCGGCATGATAGGATGGAACTAGACCTTGTAGAATTTTATACGTAAGTGGTAAAACCTTAAAGTCACATCTTAAGTGCACAGGAAGCCATCGTCCCCTGTCCTGTTTTGTTGTTGTTGTTGTTTTAGCATATTTAATATATTAACATATTACGCAACTCCTTGCATGTCTTCTTCAGGGCACGCTGCAAAAATTTGTGGACGACTTGTTTGAGACCCTGTTCAGCACCATGTGCCGAGGCACCTCCCTGCCGCTAGCCATCAAGTACATGTTCGATTTCCTGGACGAACAGGCCGACCGACACGACATCCACGACACCGATGTCCGCCATACTTGGAAGAGCAACTGGTGAGAGGGGAGGCGGACTGAATGGAGGATGCATAAAACTTAGGTCAAAGTTATTAGGAGGTCTTTAATTGCTCAAGTGAAGCATCAACACTAGAGCAGCTCTTTCTAGCAGAGAGGAGGCTTTATTCCCTCTAATATTGTAATTCTCCATCCATTTTCTACCGCTTATTCCCTTTGGGGTAGCGGGGGGCGCTGGTGCCTATCTCAGCTACAATCAGCCGGGTCTTGAAGGGGAATTGCACTTTTTTTTTGTTTTGACTTGAATATTATCTAACTAGTAGCAATATTCTTATGATAAGCGCTAACGTTAAATATCGACATTTAGCGGCGTATTGATCACAGAGAGGTAACTGGCTTATGCTGCTATATCGACATCACAAGCTTTGTGAGCTGCTCTCTTGCCGCTGAGCTGGTGAAATTGCATTCTCGGTCAGTGATTCTCAAACTGTGATATGGCTCCATCTAGTGGTACACCAAAGAATTACTTGATTTTTCGCAAAGATTACGATTAATTATTCGTCTAAACTGGAATTCATCAACATCCTAACAGTCGGCATTGCAGCGAGAGCAGACATTGTACAGTAAGTTAACTTGTTTTATGTTTGTTGGCTCTCATGAAGTCTACCGTGAGTTAGTCAGTGTTTTTGAAGGAAAAAGTATTCATTGTGATGAAATGAATGCATTGCTGTATGCTTCTAATGACCAAACTATGTAAATATTACTGTGGAAGTCACTTCCTAGCGGTACCACTGACATATTCTTCACAGGAGCCAGGCGTGCCATGTTGAACAAAGTTTTAATGTACATATATGTTTCAAAGTCTTTCTCCAGCAGAACGTGACTTTTCAGTCACGTATGTATCCTCTCTCTTCTCCTGCTCCCGGCTGCTTACTGATAAAGACAACAGATGATTAGATTAACACGTACCACCTGTGAAATCTAATCACCTGCAAGTTGTGTCTTGCCGTCAGCACTGCCACGCCCCGGTGCTCTGTCCTCAGCACCTTGGACAGAGGCGGTGACTTTTGCTCCCGCAGACAGTGCTGGCAACATCTCCCTCCACAATTACACTTAATATGAATGTGCCTGTCACTGCGCACATACATACTTCCATGCATATAAAATGTTAAATGATTTTTAAGTGCTTAATAGGTGGAATAACGCGACTCACATAGGCTCCATCGTGAACTGACTTTTGCTAGCACTTGTTTACAAATTATAATGCATAAAAAATTAAAAACAATCTAGTTGGTTTACATAAGGATTGTGATTGATAGGTAAAATTCCTCAAAAAGTTCCCCTTTAATATTTACATTTGAATCATCTCCACAATGCTTAGAGCAGGGTTATTCAACTGCATAATGAAGAAGGCCACAGTTTTGAGAGCCCAGGGTCTCAGGGGCCGGACATCAAAATTTGGATGTTTCTTTAAAAGGGGTCTCTGCAGGTTATATTCCTTTGAGACTGCGTTTACTTATTTACAAAGTAAACAAATCAGCTTTCACACTCCACTGTCAATAAATTCATTATTCTGCGTTCACTACTCATTTCCAGAGTGTACAGTGAGGCAGATAGTTAACAGCATATAAAACAAAGAAGCTATGTTTTAGTTGATGACTGATGTTCCTTCTTTTGAAATATTAGACTTAGACAAACTGTATTGATCCACAAGGGAAATTGTTCCACACAGTAGATCAGTGTGGAACAATTTCCACATGGATAGGATAATGCACACAAGGGCACAAAAAGAGGTTGAAAACAAAAGGTATTAAGTAGACTAAAAGTGTACGATAGTATTATATAGAAGTAATATTTCAGTTGTGTTTCTTTTATTTAGGTTTGTAGTGTTCTTATATATTGTGTATATGATATAGACATAATATAATATAATATATCAGTATATATAACACTGTACATATATTATGTAAATATTACATATACACGTAGATGTTATATTTTATATCGCTATATTTAGTCTATTTATACCTGCATTGTCCTTTCCCACCTTACACATTCCCTCATTGTAACTGAGCTACTGTGTTGAACAATTTCTTTTGTGGATCATTAAAGTTTGTCAAAGTCCAAGGCTAAGGACTGAAAATATAAACAATACAGAGGTGTAACTTCCATTGTGTATTTTACATAAATAAAATAAGTTGAGTATTAATACACACAGCAAACATTGCACACATGTGGCTCAGAACAATTAAACCTAAGATGTAACTTTATTGCCCTTTGCTGGTCAAATTCAGCGCTACATGCTTTTAGAATAGAATAGAAAGTACTTTATTGATCCCTGAGGGAAATTCAGCACCACAGTTCGCTCACAATAGACAATAATAATAATAAATAATATATAACATATATTATATATCTTATATATAATATATGAATAATATATATATTTTCTACATATATAAGTGCAGTCAGGATGGACATGTGCAATATACAGTCTGATGGCTGTCGGTATGAAGGACCTCCTGTGTCGTTTCGTGTTGCATTTTGGGAGTCTGAGCCTTCCATTGAACGTGCTCATTCTCTCTGCAAGGTCCGAGTGTAGTGGGTGGGAGGTGTTGTCCATAATGGCTAGGAGTTTTGCTAGACTTCTTCTCTCTGACACCACCGCCAGAGAGTCTAGCTCCACTTCCACCACGTTTCTGGCCTTCTTTACCAGCTTGTCCAGTCTGTTTGCATCCCTCACTCTCAGCCGGCTTCCCCAGCAGGGAAGTACAAGAAGGCGCCTGCCACCACTGACTCGTAGAACATCTTCAACATTTTTGTATAGACGTTGAAGGATCCTAGCCTCCTGAGGAAGTAGAAGCGGCTCTGTCCCTTCTTGTAGAGGGCCTTAGCGTGTTTTGACCCATTCAGCTTGTTGTCGATGTGTACACCGAGGTATTTATAATCCTCAACCATGTCCACATCGACCCCCTCGATGGAAACAGGGGTCTCCAGAGTACTCCTCCTTCTTCCCAGGTCCACAAACAGCTCCTTGGTCTTCGTCACATTAAGCTGGAGGTGGTTCTTTCCACACTATGTGACAAAGTCCTCCACCAGTACCCTTTTTTTCTTCATCATCACCATCCTCAATACACCCCACTATCGCAGAGTCATCAGAAAACTTCTGAAGGTGGCAGGACTCTGGCTGATAGTGGAAATCGGTGGTGTAGATGGTGAAGAGGAAGGGGGAGAGGACTGTGCCCTGCAGGGCCCGGGTGTTGCTGACCAACCTGTCAGACACACAGTCCTGCAGTCGCACGTACAGTGGTCTGTCAGTCAGGTAATCTACAACCCAAGACACCAAGGGGGCCTCCACTTTCATCGTCTCCAACTTCACACCCAGTAGCCCAGGCCGTATGGTATCGAAAACACTGGAGAAGTCAAAAAATATGTCCCTCACAATGCTCACAAGCTTGTCCAGGTGGGTGTGGGCTCGGTTTAGCAGGTAGATGACCGCGTTCTCCACCCCTAGTCGGGGCTGGTAGGCAAATTGGAGTGGGTCCAGGTGGGACTTGACTGTAGGGCGGAGTTGTTCCAGGACCAACCACTCCATGGTCTTCATGATATGGGAAGTTAGTGCCTGTAGTCTTTCGACGTGCTGGGGCGCGTGCACTTGGGGATGGGGACCACGCACTAAGTTTTTCACAGTTTGGGGACTTTCTGCAGTCTAAGACTC
This sequence comes from Nerophis ophidion, assembly GCF_033978795.1. Classification (NCBI taxonomy): domain Eukaryota; kingdom Metazoa; phylum Chordata; class Actinopteri; order Syngnathiformes; family Syngnathidae; genus Nerophis; species Nerophis ophidion. The sequence continues at coordinate 50,675,724 of NC_084612.1, read as the reverse complement.
ATATTGAAGATGTGCTGGAGCACACCACACAGCTGTGGGGCACAAGCTCTGAGCACCCTGGGGCTCACACCGTCAGGACCTTCGGCCTTGCCTATGTGTAACTTATGTAGCTGTGCATTCACCTGTTTTGCAGACAGACACACTTGGGGGGTCTCAGGTGGTTGGGGGGGGGGTGGTCTTCAAGATATGGGTGAGGTGTTAAGTGGGGGGATGTAGTCATTAGAGTTGGGGGGCTGTGAGGAGGGTAAGGGGGAGTGGATTGGTTCGCTGAAGTTAACCAGTTTTCAAACAACCAATCACAACATGACCACGAATACATAAAACATCAAAGTCAGCAATTTCCACTTTGTTGTCTAGTCGCCGTTAAAAGTCAGATTTTTGCGATTTATTTAGAATTTTTTTAGAGTCGATAGTGCAATCTTCTTCTACTCGCCCACTGACGCTTCATTGTGACACATTAAATGTGGAACGTTGAATAGACAAACTGGAAATTGTGATGCATCATGTTGTATGCATTTTGTATGCATTCATGTTCGAAATAAACACAAATTCGACTCAACATATACTTCGCTGTTGCCCCCTGTGGTGTGGCGGGAGTACTGTATATTGCAACTCTGTTTTGAGCAAGTTCGTCAAGTCAATTTGGGTGATGTTCGGCGGGCCAAATGAAAAAATCTTCGAGCTGCTAGTTGAAAAGTGATAGTTATAGTCATGAGTAGAGATGTCCGATAATATCAGACTGCCGATATTATCGGCTGATAAATGCTTTAAAATGTAATATCAGAAATTATCGGTATCGGTTTCAATAAGGAAAATGTATGACTTTTTAAAACACCGCTGTACGGAGTTGTACACGGACGTAGGGAGAAGTACAGAGAGCCTGGCCCAATCACATAATATCTAGGGCTTTTCACACACAAAAGTGAATGCAAGCATACTTGGTCAACAGCCATGCAGGTCACACTGAGGCTGGCCGTATAAATAACTTTAACACTGTTAAAAATATGCGCCACACTGTGAACCCACACAAAATAAGAATGACAAACTCATTTCGGGAGAACATCTGCACCGTAACACAACAGAAAAAATACTCAGAACCCCCTTGCAGCACTAACTTTCCCGGGACGCTACAATATACACCCCCGCTACCCTGTACACCCCCCCACACACACACACTCACCTACCCCCCCCAACCCCGCCCACCACGACCTCCTCATGCTCTCTCAGGGAGAGCATGTCCCAAATTCCAAGCTGCTGTTTTGAGGCATGTTAGAAAAACAAAATGCACTTTGTGACTTCAATAATAAATATGGCAGTGCCATGTTGGCATTTTTTTCCATAACTTGAGCTGATTTATTTTGGAAAACCTTGTTACATTGTTTAATGCATCCAGCGGAGCATCACAACCAAATTAGGGATGATAATGTGTTAATTCCACAATTCTATATATCGCTATCTGTTGATATCAGAATCGGTAATTAAGAGTTGGACAATATCGGAATATCAGGTATAGGCAAAAAGGCCATTATAGGACATCTCTAGTCATGAGTGTGAACTCTAAAATGATTGTGCACTGAAAAAAATTACTTTATCATCATAGCCTTCCCCTACGCTTCTGGGTGAACGTGATCAAGAACCCGCAGTTTGTGTTCGACATCCACAAGAGCAGCATCACGGACGCTTGCCTGTCCGTGGTGGCCCAGACCTTCATGGACTCCTGCTCCACCTCAGAGCACCGCTTGGGCAAGGATTCGCCCTCCACCAAGCTCCTCTACGCCAAGGACATCCCGCATTACAAAAGCTGGGTAGAAAGGTACGCCTGTGTCTCCTCAACTAGCGTGACGAAAGCATTCAACACGCCCACATTGTGTCCGTCTGCTGGCAGGTACTATGCCGACATCAGCCGCCTGCCCGCCATCAGCGACCAGGACATGAATGCCTACCTGGCCGAGCAGGCACGCCTACACTCCAGTGAGTTCAATGCGCTCAGCGCCCTCCACGAGATCTACACCTACGTGGGCAAATACAG
>NC_084612.1:50631195-50668695 GCF_033978795.1 Nerophis ophidion | reverse complement strand
CAGACCCACCCAAAGCATGATGTTTGTATCCAATGTCAGTGCTTGGCTACACACAACCATCTCCTAAAAGTACACCGCCCCAGGTAGAACTATCCAGCGAATGTGATCCAGGACTAAACGTGGCAACTCAACTCAAAGAAAGGTGCCGATGTAGTGTCCGCATAATAATAACAACTATAATAATAATAGCTATTCTATGTCTAAGACAAAGGTACTGGCTGGACATGACGCAAACATTTAAAGGGAAACTGCACTTTTTTTTGGAATGTTACCTATGTTTCACAATTATTATGAGCATGTAAAAGTCGGCTCGTTCTTGGTGGCTAGCAATGCAGCTAAATCACTTTAAAAATGCATTCAAAAGGCGTCAACAATACCACATTTGCCTTCTGTAACCTGTATAATAACCAAACTAAAGCGACATTGTTATTGTAAGAGTGAACACTGGGGAACTACTTTTTCTAGCATAATAACACATCGACGTGCTATAAGGTATTAGCCGTAAAAGATAGCTACGGCGATAGAAAATCTAGCGTGTGTCCTAGTAAGAAACATGTTTTGAGTTTGTAATGCACAACACAATGTAATAGGACACCATGAGAAACATGAACAATCATATTACAGTATCTGTAAAGTATTATTTCATGTTTTGTTTGTACACAGCTAGCCAGAAAGCGTATGTACTGTAGTTTTAATAACACACATGACGTGATGTGTGTATCATCATCAATATTAAGTGTGACTCACTTGATGGACAGTTGTCTGTTTGGTCTGGCTGTGTCCGTTTTTCAGCTTTTACCCGTTTATTAGGGTAAGCACTCCATTTATGTAGAAATAGGATGGCTTCAAATTCAACCTTTTACAGCTTCGAGTCACTTTCTCCTCACTCTCTCGGCTTCCGTTCGCTCCATCGTCTCACTCTTCCTTCGTGCTCGCTTCTAGAAGCAGTAGTTCATCCTTTGTATTTTCAGCTTCAAGAAGATAAAAGTTGTGAATCCTCATTTGTCCGAAAATTATAGTTTTCCTTGTTTTTTTCCAAGTCTACCATGATTACAACACACACTCCCGTTTGTTTCCTTGAGTAGGAACACATATTTGTTGCCAGAAGTCGGAACTGCGCTGCTATGGAAACAGAACTTACAAGGAAATTAGTAGCGGCAATGATTAAAATGACCAAAATAGGGTAAATATCGAACATATTAGATATTATTATGAAGGTGTCTGTTCCTACATTTTATATATATATATATGTATATATTTTTATATATATATATATATATATATATATATATATATATATATATATATATATATATACACTTGCAGTGTATATTGTACAATTGTACATATTACATATTGTTATGAAGGTGTCTGTTACCAAATTTTATATATATATACGCCGTCCCTATATATATTGTACATGTTACATACTGTTATGAAAGTGTCTGTTACTACGTTATATATATACTTGCAGTGGGTATATTGTACATATTACATGTTGTTATGAAGGTGTCTGTTACTACATTACAAATATACTTGCAGTGTATATATTGTACATATTGTTTTGAAGACATCTGTTACTACATTATATATATACTGTATATAAAAAGTTGATGGAGGGTTTTTAAGTGGTTTTAGAGACTTTGATGGCTACAACGATGACTTCATCTTTCAAGCGTTTATCATCTTTAAAGCCCCTACTCTTCTCTCTCATACTGAAATTCCCCCCCAAAAAAGTGCAGTTCCCCTTTAAGCGTTTAGCACGTAGAAAGTCCATGCTAAACTGTTGTGTATTTGATCCAATGTGCTAACTGAGGATGCTCTCAACACGTTTCATGTTTGCTCGGTTGTTGCCCGCCGGCCAAACAAACGGGTCCGTAAAAACCGCGGTGTGTGCAGAGAAAGAAATGGTGCACCGTGGTACCCCAACTTAGGAGCTCTTAACTCGAAACACTTGTATCTCAAATAACCTGTCTCCAAGTGAATACTTACTTTTAGACAGGAAATATTACAATAAATGTAGTACAGTACAAACTACATAGTTTTATGGAGTATTGTAATAATAATGTGGCAATAATAATTATGGCAAGATGGCGGCGCCCGGACGGGCTGCGACACTGCGGTGCTCTTGCTAAAGATGGAAACATTTGGCGGAAATGCCGGACAGTTCTGCAGACTTCATGGCTGGCTCGCATCGTGGTCACTCCGTGATCACGTACGACCGCCAGACACTTCTGGATATGGACATATTGGGCCGTTTTGGACTGATAGACGCGGGCGTGCTAAACATGCTAACTAGCATGGGGATACGTCGGCGGCTACATCCAGCGGCCTGTGAAGCAGGGGAGTCTAGTAGCAGCGGGGGCCGTCTACGGAGCAGACGCCAGCGGTGTGATCGGAAACGCGGATGTCGAGCGGGGCTAAAAACAAAGCAGAAGGCTAATCCCCACAGAACACCACTTCCCTCCACCCTGAAGACGGATTTAAATAAAGGATGCGAGACTACTGGTCTGGGTAAGGAGTCAGTTAAATTAGAACAAGTTTTTTCTGCTTTGAGTGTTTCAGAGTTGGACATGTGTTTTACTGAGGTGGCTAACTATGATGCGTGCAGTTTATCAAAGCAACAAACAAACAATCGGAAAATCCCCGTTACTGAGGAGGCTAACCATGATGCGTGCAGTTTATCAAAGCAACAATCAAACAATCGGAACATTCCCGTCGTATCAATTCCTAGATATGGTCGTAATTATACTGAATTTACTGGGCATAATAAACACAACATTATTAATATTGCTACTACGGATAATTTGATCAAAAACTCCCTAAAACAGCCCACTACCTATAATATAGGTTTTTTAAACATAAGATCATTGTCTCCCAAAACGTTGTTAGTTAATGATATCATCAGAGACAACAATCTTAACGTCATCGGTCTCAGTGAAACCTGGCTTAAACCAAACGACTTTTTTGCGCTAAATGAGGCATGTCCTCCTAACTTTACACATGCGCATATTGCCCGTCCGCAAAAAAGGGGTGGGGGGGTCGCACTAATATACAACGAAAACTTTAACCTTAGTCCTAACATAAATAATAAATATAAATCGTTTGAGGTGCTTACTATGAGGTCTGTCACACCGCTGCCTCTACACCTGGCTGTTATCTACCGCCCCCCAGGGCCCTGTTCGGACTTTATCAATGAATTCTCAGAGTTCGTTGCTGATCTAGTGACACACGCCGATAATATAATCATAATGGGGGACTTTAATATCCATATGAATACCCCATCGGACCCACCGTGCGTAGCGCTCCAGACTATAATTGATAGCTGTGGTCTCACACAAATAATAAATGAACCCACGCATCGCAACGGTAATACGATAGACCTAGTGCTTGTCAGGGGTATCACCGCTTCCAAAGTTACGATACTCCCGTATACTAAAGTATTGTCCGATCATTACCTTATAAAATTCGAGGTTCAGACGCATGTTCGTCAAACTAATAATAATAATAACTGCTATAGCAGCCGCAACATTAATACAGCCACAACGACAACTCTTGCTGACCTACTGCCCTCGGTAATGGCACCATTCCCAAAGTATGTGGGCTCTATTGATAACCTCACTAACAACTTTAACGACGCCCTGCGCGAAACCATTGATAACATAGCACCGCTAAAGTTAAAAAAGGCTCCAAAAAAGTGCACCCCGTGGTTTACAGAAGAAACTAGAGCTCAGAAATTATTATGCAGAAAGCTGGAACGCAAATGGCGCACGACTAAACTTGAGGTGCACCATCAAGCATTTAGTGATGGTTTAATAACTTATAAACGCATGCTTACCTTAGCTAAAGCTAATTATTACTCAAATCTCATCCACCGTAATAAAAACGATCCTAAATTTTTGTTTAGTACGGTAGCATCGCTAACCCAACAAGGGACTCCTTCCAGTAGCTCCACCCACTCAGCTGATGACTTTATGCAATTCTTTAGTAAGAAAATTGAAGTCATTAGAAAGGAGATTAAAGACAATGCGTCCCAGCTACAACGGGGTTCTATTAACACTGACACGATTGTATATACGGCGGATACTGCCCTCCAAAATAGTTTCTCTCGTTTTGAGGAAATAACATTAGAGGAATTGTTACAACGTGTAAATGGAATAAAACAAACAACATGTTTACTTGACCCTCTTCCTGGGAAACTGATCAAGGAGCTCTTTGTATTATTAGGTCCATCAGTGCTAAATATTATAAACTTATCACTTTCCTCGGGCACTGTTCCCCTAGCATTCAAAAAAGCGGTTATTCATCCTCTTCTTAAAAGACCTAACCTCGATCCTGACCTCATGGTAAACTACCGACCGGTGTCTCACCTTCCCTTTATTTCAAAAATCCTCGAAAAAATTGTTGCGGAGCAGTTAAATGAACACTTAGCGTCTAACAATCTATGTGAAACCTTTCAATCCGGTTTCCGGGCAAATCACTCGACGGAGACAGCCCTCGCAAAAATGACTAATGATCTATTGCTAACGATGGATTCTGATGCGTCATCTATGTTGCTGCTCCTCGATCTTAGCGCTGCTTTCGATACCGTCGATCATAATATTTTATTAGAACGTATCAAAACACGAATTGGTATGTCAGACTTAGCCCTGTCTTGGTTTAACTCTTATCTTACTGATAGGATGCAGTGTGTCTCCCATAACAATGTGACCTCGGACTACGTTAAGGTAACGTGTGGAGTTCCCCAGGGTTCGGTCCTTGGCCCTGCACTCTTCAGCATCTACATGCTGCCGCTAGGTGACATCATACGCAAATACGGCGTTAGCTTTCACTGTTATGCTGATGACACCCAACTCTACATGCCCCTAAAACTGACCAACACGCCGGATTGTAGTCAGCTGGAGGCGTGTCTTAATGAAATTAAACAATGGATGTCCGCTAACTTTTTGCAACTCAACGCCAAAAAAACGGAAATGCTGATTATCGGTCCTGCTAGACACCGAACTCTATTTAATAATACAACTCTAACATTTGACAACCAAACAATTAAACAAGGCGACACGGTAAAGAATCTGGGTATTATCTTCGACCCAACTCTCTCGTTTGAGGCACACATTAAAAGCGTTACTAAAACGGCCTTCTTTCATCTCCGTAATATCGCTAAAATTCGCTCCATTCTGTCCACTAAAGACGCTGAGATCATTATCCATGCGTTTGTTACGTCTCGCCTCGACTACTGTAACGTATTATTTTCGGGTCTCCCCATGTCTAGCATTAAAAGATTACAGTTGGTACAAAATGCGGCTGCTAGACTTTTGACAAGAACAAGAAAGTTTGATCACATTACGCCTGTACTGGCTCACCTGCACTGGCTTCCTGTGCACTTAAGATGTGACTTTAAGGTTTTACTACATACGTATAAAATACTACACGGTCTAGCTCCATCCTATCTTGCCGATTGTATTGTACCATATGTCCCGGCAAGAAATCTGCGTTCAAAGGACTCCGGCTTGTTAGTGATTCCCAAAGCCCAAAAAAAGTCTGCGGGCTATAGAGCGTTTTCCGTTCGGGCTCCAGTACTCTGGAATGCCCTCCCGGTAACAGTTCGAGATGCCACCTCAGTAGAAGCATTTAAGTCTCACCTTAAAACTCATTTGTATACTGTAGCCTTTAAATAGACTCCCTTTTTAGACCAGTTGATCTGCTGTTTCTTTTCTTTTTCTTCTATGTCCCACTCTCCCCTGTGGAGGGGGTCCGGTCCGATCCGGTGGCCATGTACTGCTTGCCTGTGTATCGGCTGGGGACATCTCTGCGCTGCTGATCCGCCTCGACATCTCTGCGCTGCTGATCCGCCTCCGCTTGGGATGGTTTCCTGCTGGCTCCGCTGTGAACGGGACTCTCGCTGCTGAGTTGGACCCGCTTTGGACTGGACTCTCGCGACTGTGTTGGATCCATTGTGGATTGAACTTTCACAGTATCATGTTAGACCCGCTCGACATCCATTGCTTTCCTCCTCTCTAAGGTTTTCATAATCATTATTGTCACAGACGTCCCACTGGATCATTATTGTCACCGATGTCCCGCTGGGTGTGAGTTTTCCTTGCCCTTATGTGGGCCTACCGAGGATGTCGTGGTGGTTTGTGCAGCCCTTTGAGACACTAGTGATTTAGGGCTATATAAGTAAACATTGATTGATTGATTGATTGATAATGTACAGCATTATTACAACCTCCGTCAAACACGCTGTCAGCAGCTTTCCCATATTTTCATGGTTAAATGTTCCTAACTGCTTCACGCTCTGTCGTGTTTTTGATGATTTATTTCTTTAATTCAGTGAATATCACCCACTTCTTCTCAGCTCAACCCCAAACAAAGCTGTGTTGATCTCTCGCTATAAGCTAAAAATTGTGAGTGAGACAGGACGTTTGAGGCGGAAAATACGGGGTCCGGTTGCCACGGCAACTAACTTAATTCTATTAGCCGAGGGACAGCTCAAAACACACTTAAGTTGAGGTATCATTGTTTGTATGTATTTTGAATCTGAATTTTTTTTTTCAGTGTGATTAACCAAGACCGAACAGACCTTGTATCGTTTTCTGTTTTGGTCCGGACAGGAGAACCAAAGTGTGAACGCAGCCTTAGTCTTCTTCAGACCCGACCTCATCTTTCTCATCACCCTTCCCTTTAAAATAACGATCTTGTTGGCTCTGAAGTACAACGTTGTACACAGCAATGATTCTCTAAATGTGCTACGCAGGTTCCATCTAGTGGTACGCCAAAGAATCACTGAATTAAAATACTTAAACACAGTGTTACTGTTCAAACTGTGTAATGTCACAGTGGCCAAAAATATTAAAATATACCGTAAACTCCGGACTATAAGCCGCTCCTCTTTTTCACGTTTTTTTTTTGTGCTTTTTCTTCGCTGATGGCCTTAATGCGAATGGTTTTCAGAAGAAAAAAAAAACAAGCAAAGACATTGAAAAGGTGTGTTATTGTTTGTGCTAAGCCGCCATCTTTTGGACCGGTTCGCTCACTGCATGTGCTGCATTGCCCTTTCGTTGGGGCTTTCAACAGCCAGTTCCCTCTTCTCGCCATCCATAGCATTCCTACTCGTATGGATCCTTCATTCATCACTCCGAGTTTTACATAGAACTAAAACTATTGTTACTTCGTAAACCGTTCCATGTGTGATGTCTTGTTTGCGTGTTTTCGTGCATATTTGCACTTGCTATCGCTATGAAATGACGCTAGCGTCATTAGCATTAGCTAATATACTGACCGTTTTACGAGTGTCTGTGTTAGTATTATTAACTTACGTCCACATTATGTTTGTATTGTGTCAGTTCCACAAATTCCTCAGTAAACTCACCAAAATGTCACTGGGGAGTTATTGAGTCTGTTTAGCTGATTGGAGAGTTAGCTTGCGTAGGTAGTGGGTTCATGACGAAGACTTCTGTTTTGTGTCATTATTGGTTCGACTGAAATGAGAGACAAACGGGTCCGTAACACACCCGTGTGTGCAGAGAGGGAAGTGGTGCTCTTATGTTAAGCGTTTTTAACTGCAAGTTTCCTCTTTTAGCCATCCATAGCGGTTCTACTCGTATGGATCCTTCATACATTAATCCAAGCGAGGTTTGTAAGTTTTACAATATACCTAAAACAATTCTTAATAACTAAACCGTCCCATGTGTGACGTCTGTAGGAGTGTTTTCATGCGTATTTGTACGTGCTATCGCAATGTAATGACGCCAGCATCGTTAGCATTAGCTAATATGCTAACACGTTTAGTAGTGTCTGTGTTAGCATTATTAACTTATGTCAGCATTTTTTTTTTGTATTCTTTCAGTTTCACAAATTCCTCAGTAAATTCACCAAAACGTCACCGTGGAGGTATTGAGTCTGTTTAGCTGATTAGAGCGTTAGTTTGCGCAGCTCGTGGGTCCATAACGATGACTTCTGTTTTGTCTTAGAATCGGTTGGACTGAAATGCGAAATAAACGAGTCCGTAACTCAGCGGTGTGTGCAGAGAAGGAAGTGGTGCTCTTATGTTTAGCGTTTTCAACCGCAAGTTTCGTCTTTTAGCCATCCATAGCGGTACTACTCGTATGGATCCTTCCTTCATTACTCCAAGCGACGTTCGTAAGTTTTACAATACAACTAAAACAAATCTTACTTACGAAAGTGTCCCATGTGTGATGTCTGTAGGCATGTATTTGTACGTGCTATCGTAATTTAATGATGCTAGTGTTGTTAGCAATAGCTAATATGCTAACATGTTTACAAATGTCTGTGTTGGTATTATTAACTTACTATGTGTTTCAGTTTCACAAATTCCTCAGTAAATTCACCAAAACGTCACCGTGGAGTTATTGAGCCCGTTTAGCTGATTGTAGAGTTAGTTTGCGCAGTTAGTGGGTCCATGTCGGCGACTTCTGTTTTGTCTTAGAGTCGGGTCCGTAACTCAGCCGTGTGTGCAGAGACGGAAGTGGTGCTCTTCTGTTTAGCGCTTCAACCATAAGTTTTGTCCTCTAGTTGTCCATAGCGTTCTACTTGAATGGATCCTTGATTCATCACTCCAAGCGACTTTTATAATGTTTACAATATAACTAAAACAATTCTTACCTACTAAAGTGTCCCATGTGTGATGTCTGTAGGCATGTATTTGTACGTGCTATCGTAATGTAATGACGCTAGCGTCATTAGCATTAGCTAATATGCTAACATGTTTACAAGTGTCTGTGTTGGTATTATTAACTTACAATGTGTTTCACAAATTCCTCAGTATATTCACCAAAACGTCACCGTGGAGTTATTGAGCCCGTATTGCTGATTAAAGAGTTAGCTTGCGCAGTTCGTGGGTCCATGAGGATGACTTTTGTTTTGTATTAGAATCGGTTCGACTGAAATGCGAAACAAACGGGTCCGTAACACAGCCGTGTGTGCAGAGAAGGAAGTGGTGCTCTTGTAATGTGCTCTTCTGTTTAGCGCTTTCAACCGCAAGTTTTGTCTTCCAGGCGTCCATAGCTTTTCTACTCGTAGGGATCCTTCATACATCACTCCAAGCGACGTTTGTAAACTTTACAATATAACTAAAACTATTTTTTTTTACTAAAGTTTCCCATGTGTGATGTCTGTAGGCATGTTTTCATTTGTGTTTGTACGTGCTATCGTGATGTAATGACGCTAGCGTCGTTAGCATTAGCTAATATGCTAACATGTTTACAAGTGTCTGTGTTGCTATTTTTAATTTATGATGTGTTTCAGTTTCACAAATTCCTCAGTAAATTCCCCAAAACGTCAACGTGGGAGTTATTGAGTCTGTTTAGCTGCTTGGAGAGCTAACTTGCGCAGCTAGTGGGTACATGTTTTGTTTGGTCAGCCGTTTTACTGCCCGTTTGGAAACGGTTAAGTTATGAAAAACATTTACAAAATCTTACTGCACAAATAACTCACTTCACAACGTATATATCTGTGCCTTATAGTCCGGTACGGTTTATATATGGAAAATATATTTGTTTTCCTTAAAGATTTAGTGGGTGTGGCTTATATACCGGCAAATACGGTAACATCTCCCTTGATTTTAATGAACACTTAGGCCTACTGCTTTACTATACTTTAATTTTGGTGTTTTCTGAAGTGCTAAAAGATCTATAGAGCGCCAATTCTGCCATTCCAAGATAAGCGGAGGACAAATTGAAGTGTTGTCGAAATGAATGATGCCATAATGCCAACCGTGGGTTCGATAAATCAGCTTAAAACACCTGCTGCTCCCGTCAAGTCATCTGGATAGTTTAGCTTCATGGCCGCTGGACGAGGATGTTTGGGAACTCCTAGTCCGGGAGACGTCTCCAGTGCAGTGAACTCGCCGCTGGATCTGGAAAGCATTTGCATCATTAGCGGGGTCCGTGTAAATTAGAATCGCCTCACCGCCATCTTTAATTGTGTCATTCATTTATTAGTGCCGGACTGCTGGTGGTCTCTCTGCTGCGGTATTTAGAAGAGTGCCATATCACACCTCCAGGGGAGTTGTTTCCACGTGTTTCTGTGACAAAGACGGTCTTTACACTGCAGGCCAAAGTGGCCCAAATCAGACTTTTTTTTATTTATTTAATTGTTTTCCAACCGACTGTTTATTTACACTGCATGTAAAATGTATTGTTTATCAGAATGCGGCGTAAACGCATCTACAGTTCGATAAAGTGAAAACAAAGGAAGTTGACTGAGAGGAAGTCGCTATCACTACAATATAAAACAAAAGTCGCCACATCTTAAAAATATATTTTTTTTACATGAAGAAAATGAAAGTAATATAATGTGTGAATGATTGTATGTAGTGTAATATATTTGGGAGGGTTGTAACTGTTTTATGGCTGTTAAGTAGAGCATCTACATTAGGTTTATTTTTCAACTCACGGCATTATTCCGGTCTTTTATTTTTTTTATTTTCTTACTTTACTTTACAAACGTTTTTTTTTGTTTAGTTTTTTTTTTTAATGAAACAGTCCAACAAAATAATACAAAATAATACAATAATAATAACAATAATAACAATAATAATACATTTCCAATTCCAAAACCAAACCCAGTATGTGAAGGTTGCCCTCCAGTGGGTTCTTTCGGATCACCACACACTTGCATGAGAGCCCGATATTCAGGGTTCATGTCTTTGTGTCTTTTATTGTGAGTGCACACACGACAGTCTCTGACCAGCGTCTGTTTCCACTCACCAGCGCCAACTCCACACACGTGTCTCAAACCGGCTGCTGCTAATAAGGGCGACAGGTGATTAGATAACCAGTACCAGCTGGGCAATCCACTCACCTGCTTCAAGGCCGGTCCAATCAACGGAGCCATTGAGAGGACACACAAACATGACACAAAACATTCTAAAAGTAGTCGAACAAAAATGTATAATATCAACAACAGTATTAATATTAAGAACAATTCAAACATGGTAGTGATTAGAAAACCTCCATTTACATTATCATCACAGCCATTTATAAAAATAAATAAATAAAAACATTTTAAAAAGAACATAAGCTGGACAAGACATTGTGTACAATAATTTCCACAAAGATAAAAAAAGTCATATTTTAGGTTAATTTAATAGTTAAATTCAAGTCTTTCAACACTCCCTATTTCTTCTGAATCAAAATAAATATTTTTGTAGAAGTTGCTGCCTAGCAGTTCCACTGTAGACACGGCATAGGAGCCATGTGAGCAGTTTTAACAAAGTTTTAATGTGCATAGATTTTTGTCAAAGTCTTTCCCCAGCAGAACGTGACTTTTCAGTCACATCCGTATCCTCTCTCTCCTCCTGCTCTCGGCCACCTACTGTTAAAGACAACAGGTGATTAGATTAACACGTACCACCTGGGAAATCTAATCACCTGTCAGCTGTGTCTCGCTGTCAGCACATGCTCCGCCCCCATCCGATGGTGCTCGTCCTCAGCACCACAGACAGAGGCGGTGACCTTTGCTCTTCCAGGCGCGCTGGCCACACCTTCCTCCACAATATTCATATATTACATATAGTCTATTACTTGTGCAGTATTGACCTAACCTGACTCTCGCCAGACACTTGTAGTTCGCTGACCTCCACACAAGGATCTGGGCTCGAAGGCATTACAAACTCCTTCAAGATAGCAAAAAATAATGAACCATTTTGAACATGTCACGAGAGAGGTGCGGGACATTGAGTCCGAGTGGACCATGTTCCGAACCTCTATTGTCGAGGCGGCTGATTGGAGCTATGGCCGCAAGGTTGTTGGTGCCTGTCGTGGCCGTAATCCCAGAACCCGTTGGTGGACACCAGCAGTGAGGGATGACGTCAAGCTGAAGAAGGAGTCCTATCGGGTTCTTTTGGCTCATAGGACGGGTACCGACGGGCCAAGCGGTGTGCAGCTTTAGCGGTCGCGGAGGCAAAAACTCGGACATGGGAAGAGTTCGGGGAAGCAATGGAAAGCGACTTCCGGACGGCTTCGAAGCGATTCTGGACCACCATACGCCGCCTCAGGAAGGGGAAGCAGTGCACTATCAATGGTGCGGATGGTGTTCTGCTGACTTCGACTGCGGATGTTGTGGATCGGTGGAGGGAATACTTCGAAGACCTCCTCAATCCCACCAACACGTCTTCCTTTGAGGAAGCGGTGCATGGGGAATCTGTGGTGGACTCTCCTATTTCTGGGGCTGAGGTCGCTGAGGTAGTTAAAAAGCTCCTCGGCGGCAAGGCCCCGGGGGTGGATGAGATCCGCCCGGAGTTCCTTAAGGCTCTGGATGCTGTGGGGCTGTCTTGGTTGACAAGACTCTGCAGCATCGCGTGGACATCGGGGGCGGTACCTCTGGATTGGCAGAGCGGGGTGGTGGTCCCTCTCTTTAAGAAGGGGGTGTGTTCCAACTATCGTGGGATCACACTCCTCAGCCTTCCCGGTAAGGTTTATTCGGGTGTACTGGAGAGGAGGCTTCGCCGGATAGTCGAACCTCGGATTCAGGAGGAACAGTGTGGTTTTCGTCCTGGTCGTGGAACTGTGGACCAGCTCTATACTCTCGGCAGGGTTTTTGAGGGTGCATGGGAGTTTGCCCAACCAGTCTACATGTGCTTTGTGGACTTGGAGAAGGCATTCGACCGTGTCCCTCGGGGAGTCCTGTGGGGAGTGCTCAGAGAGTATGGGGTACCGGACTGTCTTATTGTGGCAGTCCGCTCCCTGTATGATCAGTGTCAGAGCTTGGTCCGCATTGCTGGCAGTAAGTCGGACACCTTTCCAGTGAGGGTTGGACTCCGCCAAGGCTGTCCGTTGTCACCGATTCTGTTCATAACTTTTATGGACAGAATTTCTAGGCGCAGCCAAGGCGTTGAGGGGATCCGGTTTGGTGGCCACGGGATTAGGTCTCTGCTTTTTGCAGATGATGTAGTCCTGATGGCTTCATCTGGCCGGGATCTTCAGCTCTCACTGGATCGGTTCGCAGCCGAGTGTGAAGCGACCGGAATGAGAATCAGCACCTCCAAGTCCGAGTCCATGGTTCTCGCCCGGAAAAGGGTGGAGTGCCATCTCCGGGTTGGGGAGGAGACTCTGCCCCAAGTGGAGAAGTTCAAGTACCTAGGAGTCTTGTTCACGAGTGGGGGAAGAGTGGATCGTGAGATCGACAGGCGGATCAGTGCGGCGTCTTCAGTAATGTGGACGTTGTATCGATCCGTTGTGGTGAAGAAGGAGCTGAGCCGGAAGGCAAAGCTCTCAATTTACCGGTCGATCTACGTTCCCATCCTCACCTATGGTCATGAGCTTTGGGTCATGACCGAAAGGATAAGATCACGGGTACAAGCGGCCGAAATGAGTTTCCTCCGCCGGATGGCGGGGCTCTCCCTTAGAGATAGGGTGAGAAGCTCTGCCATCCGGGAGGAGCTCAACGTAAAGCCGCTGCTCCTCCACATCGAGAGGAGCCAGATGAGGTGGTTCGGGCATCTGGTCAGGATGCCACCCGAACGCCTCCCTAGGGATGTGTTTAGGGCACGTCCAGCTGGTAGGAGGCCACGGGGAAGACCCAGGACACGTTGGGAAGACTATGTCTCCCGGATGGCCTGGGTACGCCTCGGGATCCCCCGGGAAGAGCTAGAAGAAGTGGCTGGAGATAGGGAAGTCTGGGCTTCCCTGCTTAGGCTGCTGCCCCCGCGACCCGACCTCGGATAAGCGGAAGATGATGGATGGATGGATGTATGGATCGACGGGCGGGATTTCCTAGATGTGACGTAGCGCCAAAGCGACTGTTTGATTCAAACAACAATGGCAACACAACGAGCAGACGTGTTCTGACATTTATTCTGCTATTGCAACTATTTTTTCAACTCTATCGAATATTTATTATTTCAAAGATGAACAGAGAATGATTTTGAAGGCATTTATTGGTGGCAGGGTCGTTTTGGCTCTTTTTCCAACCGGGTTTGGATTTCCCAAGCATCGCTCTCATCAGTGTCACGGGTTGATTTCCATGTGAGTGGTTGAGGTAGCACGTCATTCAAGATAACGGACAAGTGGTTTATCCAATCACATACAATGATTTTTTTTACCAGGCCCAGCCTTCTGAAATAAATCTCCTATTGAGAACTCCCAGATCCTTGTGTGGAGCTCAGCGAACTACAAGGATCTGGCGAGAGTCAGGTTACTATTTGTCTGGTACAATCACTGACAGCATTTATTAAACAGACAAAGAATTAAGGAATTAAACAGACAGAATTAAATTTGGTACAATGAGGAGAAACGCGTAGCCCTGTACCCTTGTACAGTGTCCCACCACGCTCTGACGAAAGATCGTACGCCTCCTCTTTTATTTGGACTTTCCCTGATTACATGGCAACAGCTGTTTCTAAAGGAAGGGGGTTTGTAAACAGCCGTCGCCTTTAGGTTACAAAAAAGTTCAAAGAAAATTTGCCTGAAGGGGGGTTCGGTCCTGCTTCCTCTCTGCTTTGTAGATCTCGGGTCATGACAAAATCTCCCTGTGGATTACAATACATAAAAAAATTACACCTTCATGTCGCTTCCCATCCTACACAGTGGAGTTTTACAATCATTTTGATTGGTAAGATCAAAGACAGGTTTTGTCTGCTCGCCAGGAACTCATTGAAACACAAAGTTTTGTGATAACATAGATACAATTATTCTGACACTATTGACCAGTCATGCAGCGAAAATGTGGTGGTCAAAAATAGACTTTGCTCACCAAAACCGGATTTTGTGATGATTTTTTTTATTTTTTAATCGAACAATGAACACATTAAGGCCCTTACAAAATTCTATTCAACATAGCTCCAATGTTACGTTTCAGGCCCAGCAATCAGCATAATAAATCAAATTAAACAATTCTCATACAAACAAAAACTGTCAAAGTAAATATAAGAGACAATACACATGAGATTAAAATACAATCTATATACATGAAGAAAAAAATATGAATAAAACAATGTACATTTTTTGGATAGAAATAACAATTTGAGGACTTTTTAATCATTTTCCAAGATTGTATTATTAATTTGAAGTCAATATTTCAATGGAAATGTGGGTTTCACTCTATAATATTGACTAGAGTGTCCGCCATGAGATCGGTGGGTTGTGATTTCAAACCCCGGCCGAGTCATGCAAAAGACTATAAAATGGGACCCATTACCTCTCTGCTTGGCACTCAGCATCAAAGGTTGGAATTGTGGGTTAAATCACCCAAAATGATTCTAGGGAGCTGCTCCCCTCACCTTCCAAGGGGTGATCAATGGTGATGGGTCAAATGCAGAGAATAATTTCGCCACACTTTGTGTGTGTGACAATCATTGGTACTTAAAATATTGACTTTTTTGTATACAAAATGTAGCTTGCAATATAATCAACTTGATAACCATCTCGTTGTCTTTCATAATTATGCCAAATTTGATCTCCACACCTTTGTCTCTCAGCAAATTGCTTATCTCCTCCCAAAACAAAAGCACAATATCCAATCCTACAGACAAATGATTTACATCCTCCACATATATAATAGCCGTCAACCACTTGTGTTTTTTTCACAAAATCATCTGTTGGCTATGTTCCGTCAACGATTTTAATTTGTGTTTGTCAGGTTCAAACACCAAACTATCAATTAAACGAGACAAGAAGCAAGGAATCAAGCAAAGACAAAGTTTTAATTTTGCTCTTGAGGAAAAACGTTTGGGGCCACACACTCAGTTACAGTTTCACCCTACGCTCTAAGGTACAGCCCCCACGCTCCTCTATTTATTCAGGAGTTCTCTAGTTAACATCACTGAGGCTGCTTCTGAAGGGAGGGGTAATGCAAGCAGCCCCAGTGGACACAATATGTGATTATTCAGAATGGAAATGTGCTGACCCTCGTGATTTCGCCTGTCTCTGCTTTGTCTGCGTTGAGGTACTCAATCCGTCAGCAGGCAGGGTCTGGAAACAAACTGCTGCTGCAAGACAACTCGCAATGGAAGATTACAAGTTGTGTGCCTTTGCACAGATAGAAAAGTACAACTTCAGCACAATAGATAATAACTATAAAAACGGCCTTTAAGCATAAGAGTTGTGTGATAACATAATTATTCTAACAGTGTTTCTTTCATTTTGGGAAGAATTGGATATGTAAGATATATCGTCCCTATTTTTGTGTTTTCTACTTGAGTAATCTATTTTGGGATTCATTGTCTATGAATTGGCAAATATTCTTTTACTAACACTGCCCTTGCGATGAAGTATCTACTTTTTGTTGGCGACTGCGTCATTTCCGGCTCCTACGCGAGTGATGTCGCTCGCCCTCAGATGACGAAAAAGTCACATTTGTTTACACCGAAGTCAAATTTGAAAAGATCAGATTCCAATTGGAATGAGACTGAATATGATGCCAAAAGATCAGATTTGAAGCACGTTGGAGCGTTTAGACCAGGGGTCGGCAACCCAACATGTTGAAAGAGCTATATTGGACCAAAAATACAAAAAACTAATCTGTAACCGCCTTATGTAAGTGTTGTTTAATGAAGACAACGCATTAAGTAAGTATCTCAGAGGGTATTATGTTAGATCCACTATGGACTGTACTCTCACACTATTATTTTAGATCTACTATAGACTGGACTCTCACAATATTATGTTAGATCCACTATGGACTGGACTTTCACACTATTATTTTAGATCCACTGTGGACTGGACGTTCATGGATGTCGTTTTGGCTTGTGCAGCCCTTTGAGACACTCGGGATTTAGGACTGAATAGGTAAACATTGATTGAATGATTGATTGATTGATTAATTGATAACTCCTGAAAATTACTGGCTTAAAACTGCCAAAGGTATAGATGAGTGTGTCCGAGTTAAAGGAAAGGACAGGCTGTCTTCTTCTAATGGATTTATTACAATATTTGCAAACTGAATAACATTTGCTGTGGTCTGGAACAATCAGAAATGCAGCCAATATTACATACATAAGAGATGAACCGAGGACATAAGTAAAGGAAACTAAATGAACTACAAAGTTGCATGTGAGGATAGATAATTAGCACTCCACACAAGTCAATAACATGAACAAAGCTCACCTTTGTGCATTCATGCACAGTATAAGACATTTGGTGAACAAAATGAGACAAAGAAGGAGCGGCATTAAACGTGTGGCAGCGTCTGAGAAAGTTGCACACGTAAACCAGCTCCCGTGAGTTCAAGGACGGCCAAAATTAGTAGGACAAAACGGCGCTGGCCACATACTCTCATTAGTGAAGCATAAACACAAACATATTAAACAGTGGTAGCTCTAACAATTACGAAGGTTTGTGTCATGTTTGTCCTTCTACACAAACATTATTAAAACAAATATATTTTTCTCCTCTTCTTTTCCCATTTTTGAAAAAGCTCCAGGGAGCTAAAGAGCGAGCCCTGACCCCTGGTTTAGACTGTCAAAAAAAAAAACATCCAAACTGTGTAACTTGAGGGCAAAAAAAATCAAATTTGGTGTGCAGTGTAAACGGTGCCCATGACAGTTGTTTCGTTGTGCGCTTTTTGTTTTCCTCCAATTATTCATGTTAGAACGATCAAAACAAAATGGAAAAGTAAAGAAAAAAAAAAGTTGTAAGTAAAGAAAAAAAAAAAGTTGTACATTTCCTGTTTAAATGTTGCGGTATGACAAAAGGACCCATCTGTTTTACGTGTGCTTTGGTAAGTTATAAACGTGTTGTGCAATAAACTGTCAGACGTGTTTTTTAAACTATAATTGTATAAATATTGTACATAGAAAACACTCCTATTTTGCAAGCAAAAATTCACTTTTTACTGTTGTTATACATTAAAATGAACAGCTGATGGTACTCATGTCTGCCTGGTTTCTTTGCAAGTATTGTCCAGGGCTTCTTTGGAGACTTCTGCTCCATGGTCATTTTCAGAGCAACTGTAGCGCTTCTTATGTCAGAACATATATATATATATATATGTACATATATATATATATGTATGTATGTATATATATATATATATATATATATATATATATATATATGTATATGTATATATATATATATATATATATATACATAGATATATACATATATATATATACATATATATATATATATATGTATATATATATATATATATATATATATATATATATATATATATATATATATATATAAATATATATATATATATATATATATATATATATATATATATATATATATATATATATTCCGTATATCCTTGAATTGCCGCAGGGCATATAGTATGCCTGATTTCAATACCGGTAATTTGAAATTGCATAAAGGGAAGAATATTAAGAGCTATTCAGTAGGATTTAAGATCCAAGCTTACATCACACTCAAATTTTTACTGCATGCCTTTGGTAAGTGCCGGGGTGAGAAGAGGATTTAAAATAATTAGCGCACGCTTACTTTTACCGCATGCCTTTGGTAAGCGCAGGAGTGAGAAGAGGTTTTAAATGAATTAGTGCGCCGGCGGCAATTCAAGGAAATATGGTATTTACAGTAGAGGCCAAACGTTTGGGCGCACCTTCTCATTCAATGTGTTTTCTTCATTTTCATGACTATTTACATTGTAGATTGTCACTGAAGGCATCAAAACTATGAATGAACACATGTGGAGTTATGTACTAAACAAAAAAAGGTGAAATAACTGAAAAAAATAGCCCCCTTTGCTCTGATTACTGTTTTGCACACTCTTGGCATTCTGTCATTGAGTATTCACCTGAAATGGTTTTCACTTTACATGTGTGCCTTATGAGGGTTGATTAGTGGAATTTCTAGCTTTATCAGTGGGACCATCAGTGGGAGAAAGTGTGTCCAAACTTTTGACTACGTGTATATACAGTCTTGGTCAAAAGTTTACATACACTTGTGAAGAAAATAGTGTCATGGCTGTCTTGAGTTTCCAATCATTTATACAACTTTTATTTTTTTGTGATTGAGTGATTGGAGCACAAATAACATTCATGAAGTTTGGTTCTTTTATGAATTTATTATGGGTCTACTGAAAATGTGAGCATATCTGCTGGGTCAAAAGTATACATACATCAATGTTAATATTTGCTTACATGACCCTTGGCAAGTTTCACTGCAATAAAGAGCTTTTGGTTGCCATCCACAAGCTTCTGGCAAGCTTCTGCTCGAATGTTTGACCACTCCTCGTGACAAAATTGGTGCAGTTCAGAAAAATGTGTTTGTTTTCTGACATGGACTTGTTTCTTCAGCATTGTCCACACATTTAAATCAGGACTTTGAGAAGGCCATTCTAAAACCTTAATTCTAGCCTAATTTAGCCATGTGTGTTTGGGGTCACTGTCCTGTTGGTGCACTCAACTGCGCCTGAGACCCAAACTCGGGGCTGATGATTTTAGCTTGTCCTGAAGAATTTGGAGGTAATCCTCCTTTTTCATTGTCCCGTTTACTCTCTGTAAAGCACCAGTTCCATTGGCAGCAAAACAGGCCCAGAACAAAATACTACCACCACCATGCTTGACGGTAGTATGGTGTTCCTGGGATTAAAGGCCTCACCTTTTCTCCTCCAAACATATTGCTGGGTATTGTGGCCAAACAGCTCAATTTTTGTTTCATCTGACACCACATGGACAAAGATAATGTATCAACTCCGATTTGTCATATGTTTAATAAATCATTAAGATACGGAGTCTGTACTGGGGTTTGGAAGGAGGCCAAGGTTATCCCTCTATCCAAGGATAAAAATAAAGATTTTACTGGTAAAAACAATAGACCAATAACCATACTTCCTGTTCTTAGTACATTGATGGAAAAAGTTGTTTTCAAACAAATTCGAGATTACTTTACCTACAACAAACTGATGTTGTGTTCCCAGCATGATTACAGACAAGGTCACTCAACATCTACTGCTCTGGATCAGCTGACTGATGACTGGCTGTCACAAATGGATGTCAAGAAGATGGTTGGTACTCTCCTGATTACTTTAGTGCGGCATTCGATGTTGTACATCACAACATAATGATCTCCAAACTGAAAAAATATGGTTTTAATAGTATGTCACTTTCTTGGATTTTGAGCTATCTATCAGGAAGATCACAGAGAGTGTGTTTTAATGGTAGCCTATCTGATCGTAAGTTCAATTACTGCGGCGTGCCTCAAGGAAGCTGCTTAGGTCTTTTACTTTTTACAAACCCCGTTTCCATATGAGTTGGGAAATACAATGATTTGGAAAGCCTTTTCAACCCATATTCAATTGAATGCACTACAAAGACAAGATATTTGATGTTCAAACTCTAACCTTTTTTTTTTTTTTTTTTTGCAAATAATAATTAACTTAGAATTTCATGGCTGCAACATGTGCCAAAGTAGTTGGGAAAGGGCATGTTCCCCACTGTGTTACATCACCTTTTTTTTAACAACACTCAAAAAACATTTGGGAACTGAGGAAACTAGTTGTTGAAGCTTTGAGAGTGGAATTCGTTACCATTCTTGCTTGATCTTGATGTACAGCTTAGGTTGTTCAACAGAACAGGGTCTTGTTGTCGTATTTTACGCTTCATAATGCGCCACACATTTTCGATGGGAGACATGTCTGGACTGCAGGCGGGCCAGGAAAGTACCCGCACTCTTTTACTACGAAGCCACGCTGTTGTAACACGTGGCTTGGCATTGTTTTGCTGAAATAAGCTGGGGCGTCCATGATAACGTTGCTTGGATGACAACATATTGTCAGGCTTTCCCCTAACAGTTTGTCTATGTTTTAGTTTTTTCCTCTGCATTTGTCTTTGTTTCCTCTGTGTTTAGTATCCCCTGTCTTTAGTTCCTGTCAAGTGCTCTTATTTTGGTTCAGCTTCCTGTTTGTCTCCCTGTGTGCTGTTGTCACCTCATCTGCGGCTGATTGGCACCTGGCCACACCAGTAGTCAATCAGCCCGCTCCTATTTGTACCCACTTTGTCTTCCAGTCAGTGCTGGATCATCGTCGTTGCCACATGTCACTCCTGTCGTTGCTGTCGTGTCAATGTCATTTTCTACTTGTCATTCCTACTGGTCGTGTGAATGCAGCGTAGCGGTAAGCTATATTTGATAGATGTTTTGTAGCTTACTGTTTTTTGTTCCCTGCTTCCGATTAGTTTGTTCATAGCCCTTAGTTTGTTATATCCGCCCATGTGCGTGCTTTTTGTTTGTACCCTTTTGGTTTTGTTTTTGTCTTGGTATTTAATTAAATATGTTTTCACATTCCATGCCTGCCTCCATCTCTGCATCTTGGGGTTTGTCGCCGAATAACTCTGACACATATGTTGCTCCAAAACCTGTATGGACCCTTCAGGATTAATGGTGCCTTCACAGATGTGTAAGTTACCCATGCTTTGGGCACTAATACACCCCCATACCATCACAGATGCTGGCTTTTGAACTTTGCGCCTATAACAATCCGGATGGTTATTTTCCTTTTTGTTCCAGAGGACACCACGTCCACAGTTTCCAAATATAAGTTGAAATGTGGACTCGTCAGACCACAGAACACTATTCCACTTTGCATCAGTCCATCTTAGATGAGCTCGGGCCCAGCGAAGCCGGCGGCGGTCCTGGGTGTTGTTGATAAATGTCTTTTGCTTTGCATAGTAGAGTTTTAACTTGCACTTACAGATGTAGCGACCAACTGTAGTTATTGACAGTGGTTTTATGAAGTGTTCCTGAGCCCATGTGGTGATATCCTTTACACACTGATATTGGTTTTGATGCAATACCGCCTGAGGGATCAAAGGTCCGTAATATCATCGCTTACGTGCAGTGATTTCTCCAGATTCTCTGAACCTTTTGATGATTTTACGGACCGTAGATGGTAAAATCCCTAAGTTCCTTGCAATAGCTTGTTGAGAAATGTTGTTCTAAAACTGTTCGACAATTTGCTTACAAATTGGGGACCCTCACCCCATCATTGTTTGTTAATTACTTGGCATTTCATGGAAGCTGCTTTTATACGCAATCATGGCACCCAATTAGCCTGCACACCTGTGGGATGTTCCAAAAAAGTGTTTATTCCTCAACTTTATCAGTATTTATTGCCACCTTTCCCAACTTTTTTGTCCCGTGTTGCTGGCATCAAATTCTAAAGTTAATTATTATTTGCAAAAAAAAAAAAATGTTTATGAGTTTGAACATCAAATATGTTGTCTTTGTAGCATATTCAACTGAATATGGGTTGAAAATTATTTGCTTATCATTGTATACCGTTTATATTTATATCTAGCTATTTCCCAACTCATATGGAAACGGGGTTTGTACTTCTATGATATATAATGTCATGTACATTGTAGCACAGTACATTTCACAGGATAAGAATAAGATAAGAAAGTGCTCATTCTGACGTATCTTCCAAAGGTTGATAGAATAAAGATTTATTTAAACTTATTAGTACCTGACTCATTTTGCTGTTTCTGCAGCATGCCATATTGCTGTTTGTAGGCGTAATACGCTGTCTGCAGCACCCATTCATCCAGACACACAGTTTGAAAGCCAGGGTGGTCTATGATGCACGTCTCCACCCCTTCCTGCTCCACTGTTGTGGCCACTGCCTGTATTTCATGACAGCAGGCACACTCAGCCACTGTCTCCATGTTCACATAGTTAACTTGTGACATGTACACCTGGAAATAAAACTATTCATCCATCCATCCATTTTCTACCGCTTATTCCCTTTTGGGGTCCTGGGGGGCGCTGGCGCCTATCTCAGCTACAAATCAGGCGGAAGGCAGAGTACACCCTGGACAAGTCGCCACCTCATCGCAGGGCCAACACAGATAGACAGACAACATTCACACTCACATTCACACACTAGGGCCAATTTAGTGTTGCCAATCAACCTATCCCCAGGTGCATTTCTTTGGAAGTGGGAGGAAGCTGGAGTACCCGCAGGGAACTCACGCATTCACGGGGAGAACATGCAAACTCCACACAGAAAGATCCCAAACTTGGGATTGAACCCAGGACTGCAGGACCTTTGTATTGTGAGGCAGACGCACTAACCCCTCTGCCACCACATACATGTGCTAAAATTAATCTACATGCTTTTTTTTTTACATGCTAATTTTTAGTATTGCCGGTATATGGAGCTGTGGCCCATAGGAATAATGTCTCCCGGCTGTTCTGGGAACGCTTAGGGATCCCCCGGGAAGAGCTAGACGAAGTGGATGGGGAGAGGGAAGTCTGGGCTTCCCTGCATAGGCTGCTGCCCCCGCGACCCGACCTCAGATGAGCGGAAGAAGATGGATGGATGGATAATTAGGTTTGACATTGTGTCAATGATGAATATAGATAGGCCTGTGCCTGGGGTGTAAGTTTTAACACTAACAATAACAGTGCAAGACTAGGCCACAAGCTAAAACTAGTCTATAAATAAATAACATTTTACCATTCTGTATTCTGAAGGCGATCTATGTCGTGTGCTACTCCAGCATCAATATCATCAGCGTCCTCCTGACCGTCACCGTCAGCGTAGGGTTCAACGCGGTATGGCTCTATCCCTTGTAGGGGTGGCCAAGTAGTCCTGCCACCCCCACGGCTGCCACGGCACCTCTCACAGCATCTTCCCTATGTGAATCGCTCCCACTGGCCTCTAGTCCGTCACTCTCACTTTCCTCATCCACAAATCTTTCATCCTCGCTCCAATTAATGGGGAAATTGTCGCTTTCTCCGTCAGAATCGCTCGCGCTGCTGGTGTCCATGATTGTAAACAATGTGCGGATATGAGGAGCCCTACAAACGGTGACGTCACACGCACATCGGCTTTTACTTCCGGTACAGGCAAGGCTTTTTTATTAGCGACCAAAAGTTGCAAACTTTATCGTCGATGTTCTCTACTAAATACTTTCAGCAAAAATATGGCAATATCGCGAAATGATCAAGTCTGACACATAGAATGGACCTGCTATCCCTGTTTGAATAAGAAAATCTCATTTCAGTAGGCCTTTAAATTACCTATAAAATAACTTAAATCAGGACCTGGAGAGAATGTCACGCTGGGTAAAAGATAGTAAACTTGTTGTGAATATTGACAAAACGAAAATAATTAATTTTGGATCCAGGCATATGCTTGTTGATGACCCTCAGCTTCATATTTCAATGTCAGATATACCAACTATTGAGCACGTTAAAAAAGCAAAACTGCTTGGTGTGCTATTAGACAGTCAACTGTCATGGTCCGATCATATTGATGGTATTTTAATGAAAATGGGAAGAGGTTCAGCCATGGTCAGGAAGTGCTCCACCTACTTGACATCATCAACAATGGGTTAAGTCACACAGTCCTGGGTTTTCTGTAATCTTCATTACTGTCCTATAATATGGTCCGCTACAACCAAGTCTGACCTGAACAAACTGCAACTGATTCAGAACAGAGCGGCTAGACTGGTACTTAAATTTTCTCTGCGCCAGGGGCGTCACTAGACCTAATACTGTACTGGGGCACACCTGGGCCACAAATAATTCATGTGAGCGTGCAAAGCGCGCAAGCAAAAACATTTTTTAGCACTTATTTATCATAAAAAATGCATAAATAGTGCTTTAAACTATGAAATCATATCAGATTATGTTGTATGGATCTTTGATTAACCACCTGAAATTAACTAATGCAATTGACCTACTTGTGCACTTTTTTATTCCAGACTTCTAAACTGCTACTGATAAAAGCAAAAAGGAAGAGCAATGAATCTTTTTGAAATATTTATTGCAGTAATCATCTGCAAATTTAACATCTACAAAAGTAAAACAAAAAATAAAGCACCCCTACATCTCTGGGTTCTTTTATATTATTTAATTCCCATTTATGGCAATGTGGCGAATCCTATTTCAGATACACAAAACTATAAAATATACACAAAACAATAAATCCACAGTAGTAGAATAAATGAACAACTGTTGTGTGTCTGTTCAAGGAATCATTTTCTGAGAAGTAAACTGTAACGTCTCCTTTTCATTTTTGCAAAGTGGTCAATCACTCTGGACAGACATGGAAATATTACAGTAACTGTTATACAGTTGACCAGTGGTTCCCAACTGCTGGGTCATGACATAAAAGTGGATTGTGTGTCATTTTCAGTGAGTCGCAGTCAGATGTTTGCATGAAAAAAAAAAAGTTTAGGGAGAAAAAAATCAAATTGTGGCAACAAAACCAGATATTTTTAGCCATTTTTCTAGTGGCTATTAGTGAGTATTTTAGCAAAAGGCAAACCGACTAACAAGTTGGAGGAGGACTCAGGACAGACATGGAAATATATATTTTTTAAATCTAAATGGGGCAACAAAACCCGATATTTTCAGCCATCTTTCTGAAAACAATTACAGAAATGTTACTATTTTTTCTGGAAACAAAACCAGATGCTTTAGCTGTAGCCATTTTTTTGGTGACAAAACAATATTATTTTAGTCAAAGTCACACCGATTAACAAGACAAGTCTACTGTCCTATTTTTCTGTGAAATAAACTTGAATGATTTAAAAATTTGGCTCACGACTTGATGATATGGAAAAATTCCCCCGACAGCTCGTACAGCAAATGAATATGTTTGTCTTGATACAAGTATTAATGTAAGCTAACTTAGCATCAACTCAAGACAATGATGTTGCCTAGCTAGCTAGGACTTCACTTACATCTCTCATTCCTGCTGCTTCTTCTCTGCTGCGGGTGAATAACTTTCTTAAATCCATCTAGGAGTTACAGTTTGAGTCAAATCAAAATCAAAAGAATGTAATTAACAAATTGTTTTTGGCTAACGTTACCTACCTCACGCAGTGATTCTCATCCTCTCTCTCTCTCTCTCTCTCTCTCTCTCTCTCTCTCTCTCTCTCAACTGAAGTCTGATCCACACGTGAATAAATTACCATATCAATTAGCCATGTGCTCATTGTTACGAATACAGTAGCAATCAATTACCATACAAAGTAGTATGTTCGCTGTTGTCTATGTTATGTAGACTTAAAACTCTGAAGCGTTTTTTTTTTATTGGTGATATTTTTACTGGGGCACTGCAGATCAACAGTGGGGCACGTGCCCCAGTGAAATATGTCTGGCGACGCCCCTGCTCTGCACACTAATATTTCATTGATGCATCCACGCCTGTCCTGGTTGTCTGTTGAACAAAAGATGCATTGTAGTCTTCTTATGTTCTTTAGAACTATCATGTTGGATCAATCACCAGATTACCTTTACAAACAGTTTTTAAAATCAACTAACACACACATTCATGACACTCACAATGGCACTTCCTGCTCCCAGGACCAATCTCCTCAAACATACAGTCATGTATGGATGTATATCATTCTGGAATCAGTTGCCATCTCACATGAATCTCTCACAAAGTAAATTGTCATTCAAGACAGCTTTGAAGATACACCTATTGCAGCTGCCCACACTAGGTGAATTTTTCAAACTGGGTTTAACTAGCTTTCTTTATCCTATGTTATATTTTTCCTTTGTATAATGTTTGGTAATGCATGTATTATTTGTATTTTTATTTTGTATGCTCCTATATGGACACCCATGTGTGTGTGTGTGTGTGTGTGCGTATATATATATATATATATATATATATATATATATATATATATATATAATGTGTGTGTGTGTGTGTGTGTGCGTGTGTGTGTGTGTGTGTGTGTGTGTGTGTGTGTGTGTGTGTATTTACACATTTTGAATATATTAAGCAAGTCAGAATGAAAACTAATGTTAATGGATTCTGTCCCAAATTCAATCCAAAATGTGTTTGTATAAATAAAAATGCCGTATTTCCTTGAATTGCAGCAAGGCATATAGTATGCGCCTGCCTTGAATTAGTGCCGGGTCAAACTCGCTCCCCAAAATAATTAGCGCATGCTTAGTATTACCGCCTGGTCAAACTCGTGACGTCACGAGTGACACTTCCCCTGTCATAATTTTCAAAATGGAGAAGGCTGATTTCAATACCGGTAATTTGAAATCGCATAAAGGGAAGAAGATTAAGAGCTATTCAGTTGGATTTAAGGTCCAAGCTTACATCACACTCAAATTTTTACTGCATACCTTTGGTAAGTGCCGGATTGAGAAGAGGTTTTAAAATAATTAGCACATGCTTACTTTTACCACATGCCTTTGGTAAGCGCAGGAGTGTGAAGAGGATTTTAAATTAATTAGCGCCCCGGCGGCAATTCAAGGAAATACGGTAAATACTAAGATATCTGTTTGCTCACCTTGAAAGAAAGTTATCCATCAGTTTGTATGTACACAAATCAAATGCATATGCAACCATGTAATAATATAATGAGACGATTATACATTTATATTTATACATTCACTGGAACCTGCAGCCGTGACTGCGATCTGGCCCTCAATACAAATGAGTGTCACACCGCGGGACTGCAGACTTAACTTCCATTACTTTCAATTATAGCTGCAGGTCACTTAGCCACAAAACAAGTTAAAACTGGCGACAACATTGAGAGCGGATGACATAAATTGATTTGGGCCGCCAGCGCCGGTAACACGACGTCAAGTACAGCAGTGTCACGACAGAAGAGCAAAGCTTGTAAGACAACAAAGAAAAAGAAACATACCAGAGAAAATTGTTTCCTCCTTTGAATTGAATAAAAGAAGCGAGAGACGAACATCCTCCTGGGGCGCTGAAGAATAATTGACTGTACAATATTTGCTGTGGCATGTGAGCAGCCTGCAAGGAATTCATTATTGATGTTTATTCCCCAGGGCGAGTGGGGAGGATGCGTATCATCCCCCCCCCCCCCAGGCTCGTATCGCTACCTGGCAGATGCAGGGGGTGGTGGCAACACTCGGTCTAAGGCTGCACGAGTGCTGCCGGCACTGGGGAAACACACACTGTGACAATGAGCATGATTGCCTCACTTTGGGAAACTGACATGTCAGTTTTGGGATGAAGACCATGACTACGAAAGTGGAACAAATCGGGTTTTGTCGAAATGAGGTTTTTTCTTCAGGTGACTGATTACTGTATTTTTCGGACTACAAGGCGCACTTAAAATCCTTTAGTTTTTTAAAAAATGGACGGTGCGCCTTACAACCCAGTGCGCCTAATGTGTGGCATGCTTCTGGTTGTGCTTACCGACCTCGAAGCTATTACATTTGGTATATGGTGTGATGATAAGTGTGACCAGTAGATGGCAGTCATGCATAATCAATCAATCAATCAACGCTTACTTACATAGCCCTAAATCACGAATGTCTCAAAGGGCTGCACAAGCCAAAACGACATACTTGGCTCAAATCCCACATCACGGGAAGGAAAAAAAAACAATGCAATGACAATGAGAAACCTTTGATGGGACATACGGGCGACCGGTAAAATTGACGTTGAGTGGATCTAGAATAATATTGTGAGAGTCCAGTCCATAGTGGATCGAACATAATGGTGAGAGTGCAGTCCATAGTGGATCTAACATAATAGTGAGAGTCCAGTACATAGTAGATCTAACGTAATAGTGAGAGTCCTGTCCAAGGTGGATCTAACATCATAGTGTGAGAGTCCAGTCCATAGTGGATCTAACATGATAGTGAGAGTCCAGTCCATAGTGGATCTAATATAATAGTGTGAGAGTCCAGTCCATAGTGGATCTAACATAATAGTGAGAGTGCAGTCCATAGTGGATCTAACATAATAGTGTGATTGCAGTCCATAGTGGATCCAACATAATAGTGAGAGTCCAGTCCATAGTGGATCAAACATAATAGTGAGAGTCCAGTCCATAGTGGATCTAACGTAATAGTGAGAGTCCAGTCCATACTCGATCTAACATAATAGTGGAAGTCTAGTTCATAGTGGATCTAGCGTAATAGTGAGAGTGCAGTCAAAAGTGGATCCAACATAATAGTGGGAGTCCAGTCCATAGTGGATCTAACATAATAGTGAGAGCCCAGTACATAGTGGATCTAACATAATAGTGAGAGTTCAGTCCATAGTGGATCTAAATTAATAGAGTGAGAGTCCAGTCCATAGTGGATCTAACATAATAGTGAGAGTGAAGTCCATAGTGGATCTAACATAATAGTGTGAGTCCAGTACATAGTAGATCTAATGTAATAGCGAGAGTCCAGTCCAAAGTGGATCTAACATAATAGTGTGAGAGTCCAGTCCATAGTGGATCTAACATGATAGTGAGAGTCCAGTCCATAGTGGATCCAACATTATTGTGTGAGAGTCCAGTCCATAGTGGATCTAACATAAAAGTGAGAGTGCAGTCCATAGGGGATCTAACATAATAGTGAGAGTCCAGTCCATAGTGGATCTAACATAATAGTGAGAGTCCAGTCCATACTCGATCTAACATAATAGTGAAAGTCTAGTTCAGAGTGGATCTAACGTAATAGTGAGAGCCCAGTAAATAGTGGATCTAACATAATAGTGAGAGTCCAGTCCATAGTGGATCTAAATTAATAGTGAGAGTCCAGTCCATAGTGGGTCTAACATAATAGTGAGAGTCCGGTCCATAGTGGATCCAACATAATAGTGAGAGTCCAGTCCATAGTGGATCCAACATAATAGTGAGAGTCCGGTCCATAATGGATCTAACGTAATAGTGAGAGTCCATTCCATTGTGAATCTAACATAATAATGAGTGTCCAGTCTATACTGGATCTAACATGATAGTGAAAGTCTAGTAACATAGTAAATATAACGTAATAGTGAGAGTCCAGTCAAAAGTGGATCCAATATAATAGTGAGAGTCCAGTCCATAGTGGATCTAAAATAATAGTGAAAGTCTAGTCAATATTGGATCTAACGTGATAGTGAGAGTCCAGTCCATAGTGGATCCAACATAATAGTGGGAGTCCAGTCCATAGTGGATCCAACATAATAGTGGAAGTCCAGTCCATAATGGATCTAACATAATAGTGAGAGTGCAGTCCATAGTGGATCCAACATAAGAGTGAGAGTCTAGTCCATAGTGGATCCAACATAATAGTGTGAGTCCAGTCCATAGTGCATCCAACATAATAGTGAAAGTCCAGTCCATAATGGATTTAACATAATAGTGAGAGTGCAGTCCATAGTGGATCTAACATAATAGTGGGAGTCCAGTCCATAGTGGATCTAACAAAATAGTGGGACTCCGGTCCATAGTGGATCTAACATAATAATGAGAGTCCAGTCGATAGTGGATCTAACATAATAGTGAGAGTCCAGTCCATAGTGGATCTAACGTAATAGTGAAAGTCTAGGTCTAGTCCATAGTGGATCTAACGTAATAGTAAGAGTCCATTCCATAGTGGACCTAACATATTAGTGAGAATCCAGTCCATAGTGGATCTAACACAATAGTGAGTGTCCAGTCCATAGTGGATCCAACATAATAGTGAGAGTCCAGTCGATAGTGGATTTAACGTAATAGTGAGAGTCCAGTCCATTGTGACTTTAACATAATAATTAGAGTCCAGTCCATAGTGGATCTTACATAATAGTGAAAGTCTAGTCCATAGTGGATCTAACGTAATAGTAAAAGTCTAGTTAATAATGGATCTAACATAATAGTGAAAGTCCAGTCCATAATGGATCTAACATAATAGTGAGAGTGCAGTCCATAGTGGATCTAACATAATAGTGAGAGTCCAGTCCATAGTGGATCTAAAATAATAGTGAAAGTCCAGTCCATAGTGGATCTAATATAATAGTGAGAGTCCAGTCCATAGTGGATTTAACGTAATAGTGAGAGTCCAGTCCATTGTGAATCTAACATAATAATGAGAGTCCAGTCTATACTGGATCCAAAATGATAGTAAAAGTCTAGTCCATAGTGGATCGAACGTAATAGTGAGAGTTTAGTCCATAGTGGATCCAACATAATAGTGGGAGTCCAGTCCATAGTGGATCTAACATAATAGTGGGAGTCCAGTCCATAGTGGATCCAACATAAGAGTGAAAGTCCTGTCCATAATGGATCTAACATAACAGTGAGAGAGCAGTCCATAGTGAATCTAACATAATAGTGAGAGTCCAAACCATAGTGGATCCAACATAATAGTGAGAGGTCAGTCTATAAAGGGTCCAACATAATAGTGAAAGTCCAGTCCATAGTGGATCTAATATAATAGTGAGAGTCCAGTCTATAGCTGATCCAACAAAATAGTGGGAGTCCAGTCCATAGTGGATCTAACATAATAGTGAGAGTCCAGTCCACAGTGGATCTAACATAATAATGAGAGTCCAGTCCATAGTGGATTAACATAATAAATAAATAAATGATAAATGGGTTGTACTTGTATAGCGCTTTTCTACCTTCAAGGTACTCAAAGCGCTTTGACACTACTTCCACATTCACCCATTCACACACACATTCACACACTGATGGAGGGAGCTGCCATGCAAGGCGCCAACCAGCACCCATCAGGAGCAAGGGTGAAGTGTCTTGTTCAGGACACAACGGACGTGACGAGGTTGGTACTAGGTGGGAATTGAACCAGGGACGCTCGGGTTGCGCACGGCCACTCTCCCCACTGCGCCACGCCGTCCCTATAATAGTGAGAGTCCAGTCCATAGTGGATCTCACATTTTAGTGAGAGTCCAATCCATAGTGGATCCAACATAATAGTGAGAGTCCAGTTAATAGTGGATCTAACATAATAGGGAGAGTCCAGTCGATAGTGGATTTAACATAATAGTGAGAGTCCAGTCCATACTGGATCTAACATATCAGTGAGAGTCCAGTCCATAGTGGATCTAACATAATAGTGAGACTCCAGTCCATAGTGGATCTAACATAATAGTGAGAGTACAGTCGATAGTGGATTTAACGTAATAGTGAGAGTCCAGTCCATTTTGACTTTAACATAATAATGAGAGTCCAGTCCATAGTGGATCTAACATAATAGTGAAAGTCTAGTCCATTGTGGATCTAACATAATAGTGAGAGTCCAGTCCATAGTAGATCTAACATAATAGTGAGAGTCCAGTCCATAGTGGATGTAACGTAACAGTGAGAGTCCAGTCCAAAGTGGATCTAACATAATAGTGAGAGTCCAGTCCATAGTGGATCTAACATAATAGTGAGAGTCCAGTCCATAGTGGATGTAACGTAACAGTGAGAGTCCAGTCCATAGTGGATCTAACATAATAGTGAGAGTCCAGTCTATAGTGGATCTAACATAATAGTGGGAGTCCAGTCCATAGTGGATCTAACATAATAATGAGAGTCCAGTCCATAGTGGATCTAACATAATAGTGAGAGCCAGTCCATAGTGGATCTAATGTAATAGTGAAAGTCTAGGTATAGTCCATAGTGGATCTAACGTAATAGTAAGAGTCCAGTCCATAGTGGATCCAACATATTAATGAGAGTCCAGTCCATAGTGGATCTAACACAGTAGTGAGTGTCCAGTCCATAGTGGATCTAACATAATAATGAGAGTCCAGTCGATAGTGGATTTAACGTAATATTGAGAGTCCAATCCATTGTGACTTTAACATAATAATGAGAGTCCAGTCCATAGTTGATCTTACATAATAGTGAAAGTCTAGTCTATTGTGGATCTAACGTAATAGTAAAAGTCTAGTTAATAGTCGATCTAACGTAATAGTGAAAGTCGAGTCCATAGTTGATCCAACATAATAGTGAAAGTCCAGTCCATAATGGATCTAACATAATAGTGGGAGTGCAGTCCATAGTGGATCTAACATAATAGTGAGAGTCCAGTCCATAGTGGATCTAAAATAATAGTGAGACTCCAGTCCATAGTGGATCCAACATAATAGTGAGAGTACAGTCGATAGTGGATTTAACGTAAAAGTGAGAGTCCAGTCCATTGTGACTTTAACATAATAATGAGAGTCTCGTCCATATTGGATATAACATAATAGTGAAAGTCTAGTCCATCGTGGATCGAACGTAATAGTGAGAGTCCAGTCCATAGTGGATCTAACATAATAGTGAGAGTCCATTCCATAGTAGATCTAACATAATAGTAAAAGTCTAGTTAATAGTGGATCTAACGTAATAGTGAAAGTCCAGTCCATAGTGGATCTAACATAATAGTGAGAGTCCAGTCCATAGTGGATCTAACGTAATAGTGAGAGTCCAGTCCATAGTGGATCTAACATAATAGTGAGAGTCCAGTCCATAGTGGATCTAACATAATAGTGAGAGTCCAGTCCATAGTGTATCTAACATAATAGCGAAAGCCCAGTCCATAGTGGGGCAGCGCAGAGATGTCCCCAACTATGTCCCGACTCTGTACAGCCAGCGCTTCATCCGTGGCCACCGAACACCCCCCCCCCCCCCCCCCCCCCCCCTCCCTCCACAGCAGAGCAGAAAAGAAATGGCAGATCAACTGGTCTAAAAGTAGGGTCTATTTAAAGGCTAGAGTATACAAATGAGTTTTAAGATGGGACTTAAATACTTATACTGAGGTAGCATCTCTAAATGTTACCGCGAGGGCATTCCAGAGTACTGGAGCCCCAATAGAAAACGCTCTATAGCCCACAGACTTTTTTGGGGCTCTGGGAATCACTACTAAGCCGCAGTTCTTTGAACGCAGATTTCTTGCCGGGACATATGGTACAATACAATCAACAAAAAAGAGATATGCCATAAAATGTTGGTGTTTACATGAGTCATATTGCCATTATAGTAAAGTCTACACATATCTCTTATGTTTGACTTACCGGTCAGACTTATCATTACACCACATAGCAAATAAAATTGCTTTGAGATCGGTGAGCAAAACCGGAATTAATCCGTACATTAGGCGCACCAGGTTACAAGGCACACTGTCGAGTTTTGGGGGGAAAAAAAAGATTTTTAGTGCGCCTTATAGTCCGGAAAATACGGCAATGTCATCTTTACACACTGTGACTTTAAGGCAGAGTTGAGAGAATATTGTTCTCATGTCGGTCCCTTTTTTATATATGGAGGCTAAAGCCCGGATAAGAGAAGTGAGTACTATTTTTATCAATACAACCAAGCAGACCAAGGTAATGCAAAGTGGCGCTCTTATTTATTTTGGAGTCTTTTTGACTCACAAAATGTTTTACCTGAAATGATGTGAACAAAAATGAAGTCTCAGATGATGTGAACAAAAATGAAGTCTCAGTTGATTGTAATGATCCATGCTCGTCTTTGCCGTTAACTTTTGTCCAGAAATACGCTTAGGAACGTGATAAAAGCTACTTTTATTCCTCCCACCTTAATTGTGACAGTTGGCAATGGCACCGAGTTAATATTATTGGATACATTATCAGAGACAATTCACGTTTCACTAACTTCCGCCCTTTCCAATATGGATATCGGCAATGCATTGTGGGAAATGTAAACAAATCCAAACCAATTTGTATAGTGCAGGGCTGTCAAACTCCTTTTAGATCAGGGGCCACATGGAGAAAAATCTACTCCCAAGTGGGCCAGACTGGTAAAATCACGACACAATAACCTAAAAATAAGACAACTTCAGATCGTTTTCATTGTTTAAAAATACAACAAGCACATTCTGAAAATGTACAAATCATAATGTTGTTGTTTTTTTATCTTGCCGATTGTATTGTACCATATGTCCCAGCAAGAAATCTGCGTTCAAAGGACTCCGGCTTATTAGTGATTCCCAGAGCCCGAAAAAAGTCTGCGGGCTATAGAGCGTTTTCCATTCGGGCTACAGTATTATGGAATGCCCTCCCTGTAACAGTTCGAGATGCTTTTTTTAATTTATAAATGATTGATTTATATAGGCTAGTAAGGTATATAAATCAACCATTTATGAATACACGTCAGTAGGCTAAATGAACCTCTTCAACATAGTTCGAGATGCTACCTCAGTAGAAGCGTTTAAGTCACATCTTAAAACTCATTTGTATACTCTAGCCTTTAAAGGCCTACTGAAACCCACTACTACCGACCACGCAGTCTGCTAGTTTATATATCAATGATGAAATCTCAACATTGCACCACATGCCAATACAACCGCTTTAGTTTACTAAATTGCAATTTTTAATTTCCCGCGAAGAGTCCTGTTGAAAACGTCGCGGAATGATGACGCTTAAGTTGAAGCGTGCTTGTGACGTCATTGGTTGCAGCGGACATTTTATCCCAGCACCACTCACGGCTAAAAGTCTTCCAATTTAATTGCATAATTACAGTTTGTTCTGGACATCTGTGTTGCTGAATCTTCTGCAATTTGGTCAATAATAATGGATACTACAAAGAATAATGCATTTGGTGGAAAACGGTGTATTTCGGCCGGCTGTAGCAACACAAACACAGCCGGTGTTTCTTTGTTTGTTGTGAAGCTTTAATATGGAACAAAGCGGTCAAGCGAACGTGTTTCTCTACCACATGTCAACCGGCAGGTTTCGGTGAGAAAATTGGGGTAATAAGTTGGGTCTTACCGTAAACATGAGAGGAGCTTGTGTCGTTCTTCCTGCAGCTGTCAAAGAGGCAGCTGCGACTTTCTTGGCTCCTCCATGGCTTCACTCAGAGACACTGGTGGTCACCACACCCCTACGACTTTCAGGTATGACTTTAAAATCTCACTAAAACACTAGTAACATAATAATCAGGTAGGGGGGTGGTTGCCCGCATATGCGGTCCTCTTCAAGGTTTCTCATAGTCATCATTGTCACTGTCACTGACACCCCACTGGGGTGAGTTTTTCCTTGCCCTTATGTGGGCTCTACCGAGGATGTCGTTGTGGTTTGTGCAGCCCTTTGTGACACTTGTGATTTAGGGCTATATAAATAACATTGATTGATTGATTGTTTTTTTTGTCGTTGTGGAGGGGGGCGTGTTCTGCGGGCCTGCCGCGGAGGGGGTTGTTTAAGGACCGGCATTAAAGCAGAGCTTGCAGGTTCCGGATTACCCAGCTGGGAAGAATCATCACCTGTCATGCTTATTAGAAGCAGCCGGACCAAGACACCGCTGTTGGGAGTGGGAGTTATGTGCAAATGCTTGCTGGACATGAACAGACGGAAAAGTTGTGGAGCAGAGTGCTGTCCTGGTGGGTGCATATAACCCAGACTCCCGGGATTCCGAGAAGTGGAGAACCCACAAGAGGTAAACCCTCACGGACGTTATTTATACTTTCTGAATATATTATGTGATAATGTTTATCAGTTAACATGTTAATTTTCAATTTATCAAGATAAAAAAAATATCAAAATCAAATTATAGGATGTTATTTATGTAGTTTGCTCATTTTCCTCAACTGGTACACTACCATTGTGTCGTTTATTATTTTTCTTACATATGTAGCATAATCTACAGATACAAACAATTGCTATTGCAACATCTAGTGGACACATTTAGAACAGCAGTTTCTTTCATTGAAAAAATGTTGCCACATTTTTTATACTTAGCAAACTCATGTCCGCGGGCCAGATAAAATCTGTTTGCAAGCCGTACGTTTCACACTCCTGGTATAGTGGCTTTGCCCACTTCTCATTAATGCCAATGCCAAATAAATACGGTACTCTTCATTTTATAATACATACCATCACTTGTTGTGATGCCTGTTAAGGGGAAAAGACACACATCAGCACACACTCGTACAATCAAGCGTCACATCCCCTGAAGCACTGCTGGAACGCATCCCTGAGGCTGCTGAGGTCTGCAGGCATCAGCCCCCCCGTCGCCCCAATTAAATATGCATGCCACGTTATCAGACTGCACACACAGCCTGTTTGATTGTGTGCAGCCTCCCTTTTTGCCAAAGACAAAGGACAATGTCCTGATCGGCAAAGTGAAAAACCCCGGACGGATCGATCGACTCTGGCGCGATCAGCCTCACTCGCGATTCCCCCGGGCTGAGAGCATTTTTATTTATTTATTTATTTTTTACATTTATTTATTCATGTTTTATTTCCTTTTTTAAAATAAATATGTATATATATATATATATGTATATATATATATATATATATATATAATATAATATATATATATATATATATATATATATATATACATATATATATATATATATATATATACATATACATATATATATATATATATATATACATATATATATATATATATATATATATATATATATATATATATATATATATATATATATATATATATATATATGTAGGGCTTCATGGTGGCAGAGGGGTTAGTGCGTCTGCCTCACAATACGAAGGTCCTGCAGTCCTGGGTTAAATCCCGGGCTCGGGATCTTTCTGTGTGGAGTTTGCATGTTCTCCCCGTGAATGCGTGGGTTCCCTCCGGGTACTCCGGCTTCCTCCCACTTCCAAAGACATGCACCTGGTGATAGGTTGATTGGCAACACTAAATTGGCCCTATTGTGTGAATGTGAGTCTGAATGTTGTCTATCTATGTTGGCCCTGCGATGAGGTGGCGACTTGTCCTGGGTGTACATTGCCTTCCGCCCGATTGTAGCTGAGATAGGCGCCAGCGCCCCCGCGACCCCAAAAGGGGATGAGCGGTAGAAAATGAATGGATGGATGTATATATATATATATATATATATATATATATATATATATAAAATAAAAAATAATTTATATAAAATAAAATAAAAA
>NC_084612.1:50608695-50628695 GCF_033978795.1 Nerophis ophidion | reverse complement strand
ACATTCTGCACGTGCTACAATAGGGTGGCTTCGTAGTAAAAGAGTGCAGATACTACACTGGCCTGCCTGTAGTCCAGACCTGTCTCCCATTGAAAATGTGTGGCACATTATGAAGCCTAAAATACCAGACCCTGGACTGTTGAACAACTTAAGCTGTACATCAAGCAAGAATGGGAAAGAATTCCACTTAAAAAATGTGTCTCCTCAGTTCCCAATCGTTTACTGAGTGTTGTTAAAAGGAAAGGCCATGTAAAACAGTGGTCAAAATGCCCCTGTCCCAAATTTTTTGCAATGTGTTGCTGCCATTAAATTCTAAGTTAATGATTATTTGCAAAAAAAAACAAAACTAAGTTTCTCAGTTGGAAGATTACATATCTTGTCTTTGCAGTCTATTCAATTGAATATAAGTTGAAAATGATTTTCAAATCATTGTATTCTGTTTTTATTTACCAAAACGTGCCAACTTTACTGGTTTTGGGTTTTGTAGTTAATTCTGGTATATTTCAGAAAGCGGTATATATTTTACACAATAGCGCCATACCTGTATCTTTTGATGTTCTTTTGTCACGGCTGTTTGCTCTTTTCTGCGTTTGACGGGTTCAACCCTGCCTGCCCCCTGCGTGTTTACGGAAACTTTTTTGACACAAGCATCAAACTTTTTTTTAAAAATATGGCTACTGGTGAGTGACTACAGATTTATTTACACATACACCAAATTGCTTGAGAACCAATATCTCTCCTTGTGGAAGTTGCTTACCCGCAGTCCCACTGTTAGACACAGCACCAGAGCCAATCGTGCAGTTTTTAACCAGGATTTAGTGTACATATATTTTATCACAAGTTTTCTCTCCAACAGGACGCAACTTCTCAGCCACGTCCATATCCTCTCCAGCCCTCCTGCTACCGGCTGCTTACTGTTAAAGACAACAGAATATTAGATTAACATGTACGTCCTGTGAAATCTAATCACCTGCCGGCTGTGTCTCGCCGTCAGCACTGCAACGCCTCCGTCTGATGGTGCTCTGTCCTCAGCACCATGGACAGAGGCGGTGACCTTTGTTCCTAAAGGCAGCGCTGGCCACATCAATCAACCAATGATTATCTATATAGCCCTAAATCACTACTGTCGCAAAGGGCTGCACAAACCACAACGACATCCTCGGTAGAGCCCACAAAAGGGCAAGGAAAACTCACACCCAGTGGGATGTCGGTGACAATGATGACTATGAGAAACCTTGGAGAGGACCGCATATATGGGCAAACCATCCTGGGAATCACTACTAAGTCGGAGTCCTTTGAACGCAGATTTCTTGCCGGGACATATGGTATAATACAATCGGCAAGATAGGCTGGAGGTAAACTGTGTAGTATTTTATACGTAAGTAGTAAAACCTTAAAGTCACATCTTAAGTGCACAGGAAGTCAGTGCAGGTGAGCCAGTATAGGTGCAATGTGATCAAACTTTCTTGTTCTTGTCAAAAGTCTAGCAGCCGCATTTTGTACCAACTGTAATCTTTTAATGCTAGACATGGGGAGACCCGAAAATAATACGTTACAGTAATCGAGGCGAGACGTAATAAACGCATGGATAATGATCTCAGCGTCATTAGTGGACAAAATGGAGCAAATTTTTGCGATATTACTAAGATGAAAGAAGGCCGTTTTAGTAACGCTTTTAATGTGTGACTCAAAGGAGAGAGTTGGGTCAAAGATAATACCCAGATTCTTTAATTGTTTGGTTGTCAAATGTTAAAGTTGTATTATTAAATAGAGTTCGGTGTCTAGCAGGACCGATAATCAGCATTTCCGTTTTTTTGGCGTTGAGTTGCAAAAAGTTAGCGGACATCCATTGTTTGATTTCATTAAGACACGCCTTCAGCTGACTACAATCCGGCGTGTTGGTCAGCTTTGGGGGCATGTAGAGTTGGGTGTCATCAGCATAACAGTGAAAACTAACACAGTATTTGCGTATGATGTCACCTAGCGGCAACATGTAGATGCTAAAGAGAGCAGGGCCAAGGAACGAACCCTGGGGAACTCCACACGTTACCTTAACATAGTCCGAGGTCACATTGTTATGGGAGACACACTGCATCCTGTCAGTAAGATAAGAGTTAAACCAAGACAGGGCTAAGTCTGACATACCAATTCGTGTTTTGATACGCTCTAATAAAATATTATGATAGATGGTATTGAAAGCAGCGCTAAGATCGAGGAGCAGCAATATAGATGACGCATCAGAATCCATTGTTAGCAATAGATCATTAGTCATTTTTGCGAGGGCTGTCTCCCTAGAGTGATTTGCCCTGAAACCAGATTAAACGTTTTCACATTGATTGTTAGACGCTAAGTGTTCATTTAGCTGATCTGCAACAATTTTTTCAAGAATTTTCGAATTAAAGGGAGGGTGAGACACCGGTTGGTAGTTTACCATGAGGTTAGGTCTTTTAAGGAGGGGATGAATAACCGCTTTTTTGAATGCTAGGGGAACAATGCCAGAGGAAAGTGATAAGTTTATAATATTTATTTAGCACATCTACCTCCACACTCCTTTTAGCCACTTTTAATACTAATCCCATCTGTTTATGTTGTTCACTTCTGTTAGCGACTTAGCACAGAAGCTAACAATAGCTCCTATGTTTAGCTCCAACTTGGTTTCTAAGTACTTTCCCCACAGCCCGTGCGGACTAAG
Organism: Nerophis ophidion; assembly: GCF_033978795.1. Taxonomy (NCBI): domain Eukaryota; kingdom Metazoa; phylum Chordata; class Actinopteri; order Syngnathiformes; family Syngnathidae; genus Nerophis; species Nerophis ophidion. The sequence continues at coordinate 50,626,003 of NC_084612.1, read as the reverse complement.
CGGCTGGGTGGCTGAAAAGTAGTTTTAAACCTAACAGCCAGCAGTTTTTACCTCAGTAAGCGAGTAGAAAATCTATCTATCCCCGCGCACAATGAACAAAATCAACGAAAACTGCTTTGATGTAGCAACGGCTAACTTTATAGACTAAACAACACGTTACGTTACTACTTACGACAAAAATAATCTGAGAACTCCCAACACTTAGGCACCTTGAGCCCTTTGCACATTTTTTAAGATATCGGTATATACCAAGAGCTCCGATTTATCCACAGCAACTGTCGAGACCGCGCTTGCCGTTTGCTGCAATGCCCTTAAAATTGACCACCACCCCACTAGACCTGACATTGTTGTTTATGTGCTGTATCGTGTCGTAAATATTTATTTTGATTTGTGGCTGTCAACGACCACGTGTGTTTTCATTTTTGTAAAGGTTGAACATCAGTCACTGATGTAAACAATAAAGGAATGAAAATTGTATGATGTTTTATATATTTGTTTACACACAACTTTACCAAAGTTTACTACAAGTTAGGTCATATACTATATGATACAGACTATCTAAATTTATTGACATGTAATTATTTGTAAATCATATGCCTGTGTGTGTATGTATGAATATATATATATATATATATATATATATATATATATATATATATATATATATATATATATATATATATATTGAGGGAAAGGTAAATAACAACTGGGCACATGCCCCATAAAACGGCCAGGTACGGCTCAAGGGGACACTATGCCCATTTTTTTTCATATAAATGTGTATGAGTATATATATATATATATATATATATATATATATATATATATATATATATATATATATATATATACATATATATATATATATATATATATATTGATTTAGGGGAACGGCATAGAGAAAGCAAATAGGCACATGCCCACCCCCCTACTCCAGTCAGGTAGGTCAGTGTAAGGGGACACTATGGCCAAAAATTTTTCAGATAAATTAATGTATATTGTGTATAAATGTTTTATATACAGGTCTATAATCTAATTATATATGGTGTATTTGTTTGTGTTTGTAATATAATAAGTTATATCTGCATCTTACATGACTGTATAAATGAAGCTGTCATTTTATTTTACTATCTTAATGTTTTAGTAGGTACTAACTATCAAAATACATAATGAGAGCATATATAAATATATATATATATATATATTTATATATATATATATATATATATATATATACAAATATATATATATATATATATATATATATATATATATATATATATATATATATATATATATATACATATATATATATATATATGTTTGTATTTATTTTTTGGTGCCCTTTCAACTTCAGAATCAGAATAAGAATCAGAATTGTTTTTTATTGTGATTCTGATTCTGAAGTTAAAAGGGCACCAAAAAAAAATAAATAAATACATATATATAAATCAATTTGAACTTGCCTTGGTGCCCTAAAATATGAGACCTCCTTTAAAGCAACACTCGCCTTGACCTTAAAAAGTAAAAATTCGAAAATATACCGTATACTAGGGCTGGGCGATATATCTAATATACTCGATATATCAGGGGTTTGTCTCTGTGCGATATGGAAAATGTTATTAGAGTATATGTTCTCACGCAGTTGCTTTTAGCTGCGGGCAATACACGACAGGCTTTTATCACTCTTTGTCGTCTCTCCTTCTCACAGAGACATAAAACAAGCGCACCTTCTTACATACGCGGAGCAGAGAGGTAGCGGCATGGGTAACGTTAGCCGTGGTGCGAGTGGTAATACGAAAGAAAGAAGGTGCGAATCTGGTAACAAATGAAGGATGAATTAATTCCCAAGAAAAAAAGCAGGGTGTCCATCGTCTGGTGGTGGTTTGGTTTCAAGCTGGAAAATGTCGAACAGACAACCGTAGTATGTCAAATGTGGGGCAAAATCGTTGCTACAAAATGTAGCATTATTGATTATATGTAGCATCATTTGAAAAGTTGCGCGCTAGAGAATGTAGTGTGCTTGAAACTCCGCATGTCAACATCTCTGGCCGGTGCCACATCAACAGGCTGAGGCAACCATTTCCACATCAACACCGTATGAAAAAAATAGTCAACAACCCCAAAAGAGACAAGCGGTAGAAATGGATGGATGGATGGAGAAGAACCTACCACATAGCGAAGTACATACACTATTCGATTTCTTATTATGCAGCTCATTTTTATTTGACAATCGAAATATCTTGTGTGACATCATGCACAAAAGTGCACTTTAGTAGTAGTGTCGTTCTGTAGAAATAGTGCACTTTTATTTAGTGTTGTTTTGATGTCATTTTAGTGACATCATGCACAAAAGTGCACTACTAGCTTGTTTTAAATATCTCTGACAATTTTGCACTTTCTGTTTTGGAAATGACATGAATGTCTGTGCCACTGCTTGATAACTGTTTAATAAATACAGTTTTGGTAAATTTACTTAATTATTATTTCCCTCTCTGTATGAAAATTTGAAATGAGCATATATTAATGCAGTAGGAACATGAATGTTTTAATGTAGACACATAGAATCATCATACTGGTGTGATTATATGCATCAAGTGTTCATTCAAGGCTAAGGCAAAATATCAAGATATATATCGTGTATCGTGACATGGCCTAAAAATATCGAGATATTAAAAAAAGATCATATCGCCCAGCCCTACCGTATTCCGTCATTCATTCTAAAAATACCGCAGCATCAGTTTTGGTCCACATTGCCCAGGCCTAATCACATGTTAAGACATAGTTATAAACCAGCGAGGCCAGGAATTTCTCTGCTCGAGAAAGATCCCCGCATTCGGTGACATAACTTCCTGTGGAGAGATTCTGACAAGAGCTGTCACATGTTCCACTTGCAGAAGACACGGCAGAAAGTGTGCGCGTGCTCCCAAATAAACCAAAGATGAATAATAACCGAGAAACGCAGTATAGAGAACAGTATGAATTTTTAGGGCATCCCTCACAACTACTTTGCTCTAAAGCAAGGGTGTCCAAACCTTTAGAATTGGGCAGAAAGTAAACTGCATGTAATTTATACAAAACCCAAAACCAATGAAGTTGACCCGTTGTGTAAACTGTAAATAAAAACATAATTAAATGATTTGCAAATCCTTTTCAACCTCTAACAACTTAACATTCGAACTGAACACTGTTATTTTTGCAAATATTAACTCATTTGGAATTTGATGCCTGCAACATGTTTAAAAAAGAATCTGGCACAAGTGGCAAAAAAGACTGACAAAATTGAGGAATGCTCATCAAACACTTATTTGGAACACCCCACAGATAAACAGGCTAATTGGAAACAGTTGGGTGCCATGATTGGGTATAAAACCAGTTTCAATGAGATAGATAGATAGATAGATAGATAGATAGATAGATAGATAGATAGATAGATAGATAGATAGATAGATAGATAGATAGATAGATAGATAGATAGATAGATAGATAGATAGATGGATGGATGGATGGATGGATGGATGGATGGATGGATGGATGGATGGATGGATGGATGGATGGATGGATGGATGGATGGATGGATGGATGGATGGATGGATGGATGGATGGATGGATGGATGGATGGATGATGGATGGATGGATGATGGATGGATGGATGGATGGATGGATGGATGGATGGATGGATGGATGGATGGATGGATGGATGGATGGATGGATGGATAGATAGATAGATAGATAGATAGATAGATAGATAGATAGATGGATAGATGATAGATAGATGGATAGATAGATGTGGTTAGGGTCACCTCTGTGAATAAATGCTTTTGCAAATTGTTTAAAAACAAAATTTCTCAACCTGCTATTGCAAGGACCTTAGGGATTTCATAATTTATGGTCCGTAATATCATCAAAAGGTTCAGAGAATCTGGAAAAATTACTGCACATAAGCAGCAAGGCTGAAAACCAACATTGAATTCCTGTGACCTTCGATCTGTCAGGCGGTACTGCATCAAAAAGCGACATCGGTGTGTAAATGATATCACCACGTGGGCTAAGAACACTTCAGAAAACCACTGTCAGTAACTACAGTTCATCGCTACATCTGTAAGTGCGAGTTAAAACTCTACTGTGCAGAGCCAAAACCATTTATCAAGAACACACCGCAGGGCCCGAGCTCACCTAAGATGGACTGATGCAAAAAGTAAAAGATTTCTGTGGTTTGACGAGTCCACATTTCAAATTGTTTTTTGGAAACTGTGGACGTGGTGTCCTCCAGACCAGAGAGGAAGAGAACCATCCGGATTGTTATAGGTGCAAAGTGTAAAAGCCAGCATCTGTGATGGTATGGGGGTGTATTCTTGCCCAATAATGGTGGATTCAAATTTGTGTAATTTTGAATAATAAATGGCACTTTAACGTATTTTTCTTAAATAATATCCACCAAGTTCAGTGAGCAGGTTGTGTTGTGTAAATATGTGTGTTGACTTTGGGTTTTTTTGTTTGTTGTTTTGTACAATGGATGGGAAAGTTGTTTGGATTGGGTCATATAAGTAGATGCTGTGTTGTGCAATCTTCAAAGCGCAGTTTCTGTTCACTGATTTGTAGTTTTAATGTTGTCCACAAAATTGTGGCAATTCAGCTCCAGTTAAACTGCCAGGTATTCACAATTAAATCAGAGTGTCCTGGCAGTACTGAGTCCTTTAATCAATCAACCAATCAATCAATGTTTACTTATATAGCACTAAATCACAAGTGTCTCAAAGGGCTGCACAAGCCACAACGACATCCATGCTTCAGATCCCACATCAGGGCAAGGAAAAACTCAACCCAATGGGATGAAAATGAGAAACCTTGGAGAGGACCGCAGATGTGGGTGCAATAGACGTCGAGTGGATCTCGCATAATATTGTGAGAGTCCAGTTCATAGTGGATCCAACATAATAGTGTGAAATTCCAGTCCATTGTGGATCTAACATAATAGTTAGAGTCTAGTCCACAGTGGATCTAGCATAATAGTGGGAGTCCAGTCCGTAGTGGATCTAACGTAATAGTGAGAGTCCAGTCCACACTGGATCTAACATAATAGTGGGAGTCCAGTCCTTAGTGGATCTAACATAATAGTTAGAGTCCAGTCCACAGTGGATCTAGCATAATAGTGGGAGTCCAGTCCATAGTGGATCTACCAAAATAGTGGGAGTCCAGTCGATAGTGGAGCTATTATAATAGTGTGAGAGTCCAGTCAATAGTGGATCTAACATAATAGTGGGAGTCCAGTTCATAGTGGATCTAGCATAATAGTGGGAGTCCAGTTCATAGTGGATCTAGCATAATAGTGGGAGTCCAGTTCATAGTGAATCTACCAAAATAGTGGGAGTCCAGTCCATAGTGGAGCTAACATAATAGTGTGAGAGTCCAGTCCATAGTGGGTCTAACATAATATTGTGAGAGTCCAGTCAATAGTGGATCTAAGATAATAGTGGGAGTCCAGTCCTTAGTGGATCTAACATAATAGTTAGAGTCCAGTCCACAGTGGATCTAGCATAATAGTGGGAGTCCAGTCCATAGTGGATCTACCAAAATATTGGGAGTCCAGTCCATAGTGGAGCTAACATAATAGTGTAAAAGTCCAGTTCATAGTGGATCTAACATCAATCAATCAATCAATGTTTACTTATATAGCCCTAAATCACTAGCGTCTCAAAGGGCTGCACAAACCACTACGACATCCTCGGGCAAGGAAAACTCACACCCAGTGGGACATCGGTGACAATAATGACTATGAGAACGTGATACTGTGATACTGATGATACTGATGACTATGAGAACATATGAGAACATGATACTGTGAAAGATCAATCCATAATGGATCCAACACAGTCGCGAGAGTCCAGTCCAAAGCGGATCCAACACAGCAGCGAGAGTCCCGTTCACAGCGGAGCCAGCAGGAAACCATCCCAAGCGGAGGCTAATCAGCAGCGCAGAGATGTCCCCAGCCGATACACAGGCGAGCAGTACATGGCCACCGGATCGGACCGGACTCCCTCCACAAAGGAGAGTGGGACATAGAAGAAAAAGAAAAGAAACGGCAGATCAACTGGTCTAAAAAGGGAGTCTATTTAAAGGCTAGAGTATACAAATGAGTTTTAAGGTGAGACTTAAATGCTTCTACTGAGGTAGCATCTCGAACTGTTACCGGGAGGGCATTCCAGAGTACTGGAGCCCGAAATGAAAAAGCTCTACAGCCCGCAGACTTTTTTTGGGCTTTGGGGATCACTAATAAGCCGGAGTCCTTTGAACGCAGATTTCTTGCCGGGACATATGGTACAATACAATCGGCAAAATAGGATGGAGCTAGACCGTGTAGTATTTTATACCTAAGTAGTAAAACCTTAAAGTCACATCTTAAGTACACAGGAAGCCAGTGCAGGTGAGCCAGTACAGGCGTAATGTGATCAAACTTTCTTGTTCTTGTCAAAAGTCTAGCAGCCGCATTTTGTACCAACTGTAATCTTTTAATGCTAGACATGGGGAGACCCGAAAATAATACGTTACAGTAGTCGAGGCGAGACGTAACAAACGCATGGATAATGATCTCAGCGTCTTTAGTGGACAGAATGGAGCGAATTTTAGCGATATTACGGAGATGAAAGAAGGCCGTTTTAGTAACGCTTTTAATGTGTGCCTCAAAGGAGAGAGTTGGGTCGAAGATAATACCCAGATTCTTTACCGTGTCGCCTTGTTTAATTGTTTGGTTGTCAAATTATTATTGATTATTTTTGGCAAGATGGCGGCGCCCGGACGGGCTGCGACACTGCGGTGCTCTTGCTAAAGATGGAACATTTGGCGGAAATGCCGGACAGTTCTGCAGACTTCATGGCTGGCTCGCATCGTGGTCACTCCGTGATCACGTACGACCGCCAGACACTTCTGGATATGGACATATTGGGCCGTTTTGGACTGATAGACGCGGGCGTGCTAAACATGCTAACTAGCATGGGGATACGTCGGCGGCTACATCCAGCGGCCTGTGAAGCAGGGGAGTCTAGTAGCAGCGGGGGCCGTCTACGGAGCAGACGCCAGCGGTGTGATCGGAAACGCGGATGTCGAGCGGGGCTAAAAACAAAACAGAAGGCTAATCCTCACAGAACACCACTTCCCTCCACCCTGAAGACGGATTTAAATAAAGGATGCGAGACTACTGGTCTGGGTAAGGAGTCAGTTTTTTCTGCTTTGAGTGTTTCAGAGTTGGACATGTGTTTTACTGAGGTGGCTAACTATGATGCGTGCAGTTTATCAAAGCAACAAACAAACAATAGGAAAATCCCCGTTGCTGAGGTGGCTAACTATGATGCGTGCAGTTTATCAAAGCAACAATCAAACAATCGGAACATTCCCGTCGTATCAATTCCTAGATATGGTCGTAATTATACTGAATGCACTGGGCATAATAAACACAACATTATTAATATTGCTAGTACGGATAATTTGATCAAAAATTCCCTAAAACAGCCCACTACCTATAATATAGGTTTTTTAAACATAAGATCATTGTCTCCCAAAACGTTGTTAGTTAATGATATCATCAGAGACAACAATCTTAACGTCATCGGTCTCAGTGAAACCTGGCTTAAACCAAACGACTTTTTTGCGCTAAATGAGGCATGTCCTCCTAACTTTACACATGCGCATATTGCCCGTCCGCTTAAAAGGGGTGGGGGGGTCGCACTAATATACAACGAAAACTTTAACCTTAGTCCTAACATAAATAATAAATATAAATCGTTTGAGGTGCTTACTCTGAGGTCTGTCACACCGCTGCCTCTACACCTGGCTGTTATCTACCGCCCCCCAGGGCCCTGTTCGGACTTTATCAATGAATTCTCAGAGTTCGTTGCTGATCTAGTGACACACGCCGATAATATAATCATAATGGGGGACTTTAATATCCATATGAATACCCCATCGGACCCACCGTGCGTAGCGCTCCAGACTATAATTGATAGCTGTGGTCTCACACAAATAATAAATGAACCCACGCATCGCAACGGTAATACGATAGACCTAGTGCTTGTCAGGGGTATCACCGCTTCCAAAGTTACGATACTCCCGTATACTAAAGTATTGTCCGATCATTACCTTATAAAATTCGAGGTTCAGACGCATGTTCGTCAAACTAATAATAATAATAACTGCTATAGCAGCCGCAACATTAATACGGCCACAACGACAACTCTTGCTGACCTACTGCCCTCGGTAATGGCACCATTCCCAAAGTATGTGGGCTCTATTGATAACCTCACTAACAACTTTAACGACGCCCTGCGCGAAACCATTGATAACATAGCACCGCTAAAGTTAAAAAAGGCTCCAAAAAAGCGCACCCCGTGGTTTACAGAAGAAACTAGAGCTCAGAAATTATTATGCAGAAAGCTGGAACGCAAATGGCGCACGACTAAACTTGAGGTGCACCATCAAGCATTTAGTGATGGTTTAATAACTTATAAACGCATGCTTACCTTAGCTAAAGCTAATTATTACTCAAATCTCATCCACCGTAATAAAAACGATCCTAAATTTTTGTTTAGTACGGTAGCATCGCTAACCCAACAAGGGACTCCTTCCAGTAGCTCCACCCACTCAGCTGATGACTTTATGCAATTCTTTAGTAAGAAAATTGAAGTCATTAGAAAGGAGATTAAAGACAATGCGTCCCAGCTACAACGGGGTTCTATTAACACTGACACGATTGTATATACGGCGGATACTGCCCTCCAAAATAGTTTCTCTCGTTTTGAGGAAATAACATTAGAGGAATTGTTACAACGTGTAAATGGAATAAGGACCGATAATCAGCATTTCCGTTTTTTTGGCGTTGAGTTGCAAAAAGTTAGCGGACATCCATTGTTTAATTTCATTAAGACATGCCTCCAGCTGACTACAATCCGGCGTGTTGGTCAGCTTTAGGGGCATGTAGAGTTGGGTGTCATCAGCATAACAGTGAAAGCTAACACCGTATTTGCGTATGATGTCACCTAGCGGCAGCATGTAGATGCTGAAGAGTGCAGGGCCAAGGACCGAACTCTGGGGAACTCCACACGTTACCTTAACGTAGTCCGAGGTCACATTGTTATGGGAGACACACTGCATCCTATCAGTAAGATAAGAGTTAAACCAAGACAGGGCTAAGTCCGACATACCAATTCGTGTTTTGATACGTTCTAATAAAATATTATGATCGACAGTATCGAAAGCAGCGCTAAGATCGAGGAGCAGCAACATAGATGACGCATCAGAATCCATCGTTAGTAATAGATCATTAGTCATTTTTGCGAGGGCTGTCTCCGTGGAGTGATTTGCCCTGAAACCGGATTGAAATGTTTCACATAGATTGTTAGACGCTAAGTGTTCATTTAACTGCTCCGCAACAATTTTTTCGAGGATTTTTGAAATAAAGGGAAGGTGAGACACCGGTCGGTAGTTTACCATGAGGTCAGGATCGAGGTTAGGTCTTTTAAGAAGAGGATGAATAACCGCTTTTTTGAATGCTAGGGGAACAGTGCCCGAGGAAAGTGATAAGTTTATAATATTTAGCACTGATGGACCTAATAATACAAAGAGCTCCTTGATCAGTTTCCCAGGAAGCGGGTCAAGTAAACATGTTGTTTGTTTTATTCCATTTACACGTTGTAACAATTCCTCTAATGTTATTTCCTCAAAACGAGAGAAACTATTTTGGAGGGCAGTATCCGCCGTATATACAATCGTGTCAGTGTTAATAGAACCCCGTTGTAGCTGGGACGCATTGTCTTTAATCTCCTTTCTAATGACTTCAATTTTCTTACTAAAGAATTGCATAAAGTCATCAGCTGAGTGGGTGGAGCTACTGGAAGGAGTCCCTTGTTGGGTTAGCAATGCTACCGTACTAAACAAAAATTTAGGATCGTTTACGGTGGATGAGATTTGAGTAATAATTAGCTTTAGCTAAGGTAAGCATGCGTTTATAAGTTATTAAACCATCACTAAATGCTTGATGGTGCACCTCAAGTTTAGTCGTGCGCCATTTGCGTTCCAGCTTTCTGCATAATAATTTCTGAGCTCTAGTTTCTTCTGTAAACCACGGGGTGCGCTTTTTTGGAGCCTTTTTTAATTTTAGCGGTGCTATGTTATCAATGGTTTCGCGCAGGGCGTCGTTAAAGTTGTTAGTGAGGTTATCAATAGAGCCCACCTATTTTGGGAATGGTGCCATTACCGAGGGCAGTAGGTCAGCAAGAGTTGTCGTTGTGGCCGTATTAATGTTGCGGCTGCTATAGCAGTTATTATTATTATTAGTTTGACGAACATGCGTCTGAACCTCGAATTTTATAAGGTAATGATCGGACAATACTTTAGTATACGGGAGTATCGTAACTTTGGAAGCGGTGATACCCCTGACAAGCACTAGGTCTATCGTATTACCGTTGCGATGCGTGGGTTCATTTATTATTTGTGTGAGACCACAGCTATCAATTATAGTCTGGAGCGCTACGCACGGTGGGTCCGATGGGGTATTCATATGGATATTAAAGTCCCCCATTATGATTATATTATCGGCGTGTGTCACTAGATCAGCAACGAACTCTGAGAATTCATTGATAAAGTCCGAATAGGGCCCTGGGGGGCGGTAGATAACAGCCAGGTGTAGAGGCAGCGGTGTGACAGACCTCATAGTAAGCACCTCAAACGATTTATATTTATTATTTATGTTAGGACTAAGGTTAAAGTTTTAAAGTCCAGTCCATAGTGATTCAAACATAATAATGGGAGTCCAGTCCATAGTGGATCTAACATAATAATGTGAGAGTCCAGTCTATAGTGGATCTAACATAATAGTGTGAGAGTCCAGTCCGTAGTGGATCTAGCATAATATTGTGAGAGTCCAGTCCATACTGGATCTAACATAATAGTGTGAAAGTCCAATCCACAGTGGATCTAACATAATAGTGGGAGTCCAGTTCATAGTGAATCTAACATGATAGTCTGAAAGTCCAGTCTATAGTGGATCTAACATATTAGTGGGAGTCCAGTCCATAGTGGATCTAACATAATGGTGGGAGTCCATTCCATAGTGGATCTAACATAATATTGTGAGAGTCCAGTCCATAGTGGATCTAACATAATAGTGAGAGTCCAGTACATAGTGGATCTAACATAATATTGTGAGAGTCCAGTCCATAGTGGATCTAACATAATAGTGGGAGTCCAGTCCATAGTGGATATAATATAATAGTGGGAGTCCAGTCCATAGTGGATCTAACATAATAGTGGGAGTCCAGTCCTTAGTGGATCTAACATAATAGTTAGAGTCCAGTCCACAGTGGATCTAGCATAATAGTGGGAGTCCAGTCCATAGTGGATCTAACATAATAGTGTGAGAGTCCAGTCCATAGTGGGTCTAACATAATATTGTGACAGTCCAGTCCATAGTGGATCTAACATAATATGGGGAGTCCAGTTGATAGTGGATTTAACATAATAGTGTGAGAGTCCAGTCCCTACTGGATCCAACATAATATTGTGAGAGTCCAGTTCATACTGGATCTAACATAATAGTGTGAAAGTCCAGTCCACAGTGGATCTAACATATTAGTGGGAGTCCAGTCCATAGTGGATCTAACATAATAGTCCAGTCCATAGTGGGGCCAGCAGGAGACCATCCCGAGCGGAGACAGGTCACCAGCGCAGAGATGTCCCCAACCGATGCACAGGCGAGTGGTCCTCCCCGGGTCCCGATTTTGGACAGCCAGCACTTCATCCGTGGCCACCTGCCCTGTGCTCCCACCTCCTTGAGGGAGAAAGGGGGGCAGAGCAGAAAAGAAAAGAAACGGCAGATTAACTGGTATAAATGCTTCTACCAAGGTAGCATCTCTAACTATTACCGGGAGGGCATTCCAGAGTACTTCAGCCCGAATAGAAAACGCTCTATAGCCAGCAGACTTTCTTTGGCCTCTGGTAATCACCAATAAGTCGGAGTTTTTGAACGCAGATTTCTTGCCGGGACATATGGTACAATACAATCAGCAAGATAGGATGGAGCTAGACCATGTAGTAAAACACGACAATACAAAGACGTAAGAGAAATAACATTGGACAAGTTTATGATTACCTTTACAAGACTTGATTACACACGTTTACTGCTTTCAGAGGGAAATGTCAACATCTGTGTGACAGGTTTTTTGGCTTTAGTGTTGTTTTGTCTTCATATAGTGGTGCTTCCTGTCTAGCGCTCTTATTTTTGTTCCACTTCCTTTTTTGGTTTCTTCCCCAATGACTCTACCCCTGTTCTTTACCTCTCGATGCTGTTTCATTGCCTTATATTCATGTCTCCTGTTGCCATTTGCGAGGACTGTATCACTTTCTTCTGCCTGGTACTTAATCACAAGACCTTCTGATCTGCTCTGCGCCTCCTAACTCTGCATCCCGCGGTCACACCGACCGTTACCATGCGCAACCATGACAGGAAGAATTATATAGTCTGGACCTTAGCTTGAGAACCTTTTCTGTTTCTGACTCGACAGAGTTACCCCAACTTAGGAGTATTTTGAGATAGGAGTTTTTGGTCTCTACTCCACCCACCAGTGCACGTTGGCGTAGTTTTAGTCAGAATTAACCCCATAAGATCTGGTCCCACTCATCAGCAACAGCCCTCAGCCAGAGAACACAACTCAAGATATATGGTTAGTTCCGTGCCCTGACTCTAAAACCTGGACGACCGAGCATTCCTATTGCTCACTGGGTCTTAAGCACAGACACATTGTTGCTGTCTACTCTGACCTCAAGTCTGACACTCAATGACTATGTTTACGCTGCTGGATGAAATGGCCTAAATCTGATTTTTTCCTAATCTGATTTTTTTCAGCAGACTGTTTACATTGCACGTAAAATGTGATCGATATCAGACTCCAGTGTAACCGCACACAGGCCCCGATGTGGCCCCAATGTGGCCCCAATGTGGCCTCGATGTTGTTGCATGTGCAGTTTGTTAAAGTTAAAACAAGTCCCTAACTTAATTTCGTAAATAAACAAGGAAGTCACTACCACTACTACGAAATAAAATAAAAATTGGCACACATTAAAAATGTGTGTTTCATCCATCCATTTCCTACCGATTGTCCCTTTCGGGGTCGCAGGGCGTGCTGGAGGCTACCTCAGCTGCATTTGGGCGGTAGGCGGGGCCTTATCGGAGGGCCAACAAGTTTGTTACGTGAAAACAAATAAACATAATACACAAACACACATACATAAATATATTCATTCATAACATTGTGTGTATGTATATATATATATATATATATATACAGTATGTAGAACGACAACCCTTGCTGACCTACTGCCCTCGGTGATGGCACCGTTCCCAAAGTATGTGGGCTCTATTGATAACCTCACTAACAACTTTAACGAGGCCCTGCACGAAACCATTGATAACATAGCACCGCTAAAGTTAAAAAAGGCTTCAAAAAAGCGTACCCCTTGGTTTACAGTAGAAACTAGAGCTCAGAAGTTATTATGCAGAAAGCTGAAACGCAAATGGCGCACGACTAAACTTGAGGTGCACCATCAAGCATGGAGTGATAGTTTAATAACTTAGAAACCCATGCTTACCTTAGCTAAAGCTAAATATTACTCAAATCTCATCCATCTTAATAAAAACGATCCTAAATTTTTGTTTAGTACGGTTGCATCGATAACCCAACAAGGGACCCCTTCCAGTAGCTACACCCACTCAGCAGATGACTTTATGCAATTCTTTAATAAGAAAATTTAAGTCATTAGAAAGGAGATTAAAGACAATGCGTCCCAGCTACAACTGGGTTCTATTAACACAGATACGATTGTATATACGGCGGATACTGCCCTCCAAAATAGTTTCTCTCGTTTTGAGGAAATAACATTAGAGGAATTGTTACAACGTGTAAATGGAATAAAACAAACAACATGTTTACTTGACCCTTTTCCTGGGAAACTTATCAAGGAGCTCTTTGTATTATTAGGTCCATCAGTGCTAAATATTATAAACTTATCACTTTCCTCTGGCACTGTTCCCCTAGCATTAAAAAAAGCGGTTATTCATCCTTAAAAGACCTAACCTTGATCCTGACCTAATGGTAAACTACCGACCGGTGTCTCACCTTCTCTTTATTTCAAAAATCCTCGAAAAAATTGTTGCAGAGCTGCTAAATGAACACTTAGAGTCTAACAATCTACAGTTGTGATCAAAATTATTCAACCCCAACACAATTTTGGTGTTTTAGCAAGTTGGACATTTATTCCGTATTTTGTTTATAGTCATATCAAATAAAGATGTGTCAAATAGACAAATGCAACTTAAATTGTAACACTGTATTTTACAAAATAGCGAAAAAGGACATTTTTCTTAATATCTCATTGTCAAAATTATTCAACCTCTTGAAGATCATAACTCTCAAGAACTGTCAGGCTTGGACTAGTATTGAGTGTTCTCCTTCGACGCAGCGGGATTACAGGACGAGCCAGGCGTGAATTAAGGTACATGTTTATTTGGAATTCTAAATACAAAAATAAACAAATTAAGGGCACTCACAAGGAGGTATAAAACTTGGCTACAAAATATAAACAGGAAACAAAAACACTTGCTCAATTGGCATGAATGAACTAAGAACAGAAACAGCACGATGGCATGACTATAAACAACTAAAACAAAACACTTACTGTGACAACAAAAACAGGAGGCAAGAATAGCAAGGTGCGTGGCAGGTGATCGTGGGCATGGAGAATGAGCAGCAAGGTCGTAGATAACAATGAAAGTTGGAACGGCATGGGTAATGAAAGTTGATGTTCCCAGACTGATGGACAGAAAGAAATTGACTTAAATAGTGGCTGTGAATAATTAGGAACAGGTGCAGGACTGAGGGCATGGGCGTGACTAGGAGGGCAATGTGAAAAGCAATGAGTTGTCATGGTAACAAAAACAAACCAGGAAGTGAAAAAACAGAACAAGAGTCCAGAACACAAAACAAAACATGATCAAACATGAAATCAGATTTACAAACGTGACAAGAACAGAATTTGAATAAGGTATTTTCAATCAGGTGTTGAAAACACCTGTAGGTGTGATTAGAACCATAACGAGCAACAATTAAACTGATTGAAAAAGACTGTGACGCTCAGCTTCTTGTAGATGGTCAATAGTGTATTTGCAACATGGTGAAGTCCAGGGAGTGGTCAAAGAAGTCAAGAAAAAAGGTAATTTCTCTTCATAAGAAAGGATATGGATATAAGAAAATAGCAAAGACATTACACATTCCAAGAGACACAGTTGGGAGCATAATTCACAAGTTTAAAGCTGAAGGCACAGTGGAAACACTACCTGGGTGTGGTAGAAAGAGGATGGTGTGTGCGTACAGTGGTGAAAACCCCCCGGGTAACAGCTGAGGAACTATAACAGGACATTACAGAGGGGGGAACGTAGGTTTCGTCCCAGACAATAAGGCGCACACTACGAGATGAAGGCCTCTATGCCAGAACTCCAAGGCGCACCCCACTTCTGACTACCAGGCTCAAGGAAATAGACTCCGGTATGCCAAAAATCACCTGGACAAAACCCAAAGGTTTTGGGAAACTGTTCTATGGAGTGATGAGACAAAACTGGAACTCTTTGGGCCTATGAATCAACATTATGTCTGGAGGAGAAAAAAATGAAGCTTACAAAGAGAAAAACACCTTCCTACTGTTAAGCATGGTGGGGGGTCAATCATGCTCTGTGGCTGTTTCTCTGCCTCAGGTACCGGGAATCTCCAGCGCGTTCAAGGCATTATGAATTCTATTTCCTACCAGGATATATTTGCTGCAAATGTCATGAAGTCAGTGACAAAGCTAAGGCTTGGGAGACGTTGGACCTTCCAACAGGACAACGAACCCAAGCATACCTCCAAATCAACATCAGAATGGTTGCAGAAGAAGGGCTGGAAGACTCTGGAGTGGCCTTCACAGTCGCCGGACCTAAATCCTATAGAAAACCTGTGGTGGGACTTGAAGAAGGCAGTTGCAGCACCCAAGCCTCAGAATATGAATGAACTGGAGGCCTTTGCCCAAGAGGAATGGGCTAAAATACCTGTAGATCGTTGCAAGAAGCTTGTGTCCGGTTATGTATCACATTTGAAGGATGTAATTACTGCCAAAGGGTGTTCTACTAATTATTAAAGATGCATGTAACTAGGGGGTTGAATAATTTTGTCAATGAGATAATAAGAAAAATGTCCTTTTTTGGTATTTTGTGAAATACAGTGTTACAATTTAAGTTGCATTTGTCTATTTGACACATCTTTATTTGATATGACTATAAAAAAAATACGGAATAAATGTCCAACTTGCTAAAACACCAAAATTGTGTGGGGGTTGAATAATTTTAATCCCAACTGTATGTGAAACCTTTCAATCCGGTTTCAGGGCAACTCACTCTACGGAGACAGCCCTCGCAAAAATGACTAATGATCTATTGCTAACGATGGATTCTGATGCGTCATCTATATTGCTGCTCCTCGATCTTAGCGCTGCTTTCGATACCGTCACTCATAACATTTTATTAGAGCGTATCAAAACACGAATTGGTATGTCAGCCCTGTCTTGGTTTAACTCTTATCTTACTGATAGGATGCAGTGCGTCTCCCATAACAATGTGACCTCGGACTACGTTGAGGTAACGTGTGGAGTTTCCCAGGGTTCGGTCCTTGGCCCTGCACTCTTCAGCATCTACATGCTGCCGCTAGGGGACATCATACGCAAATACGGTATTAGCTTTCACTGTTATGCTGATGACACCCAACTCTACATGCCCTTAAAGCTGACCAACACGCCGGACTGTAGTCAGCTGGAGGCGTATCTTAATGAAATTAAACAATAAATGTCCGCTAACTTTTGCAACTCAACGCCAAAAAAACGGAAATGCTGATTATCGGTCCTGCTAGACACCGACCTCATTTAATAATACAACTTTAACATTTGACAACCAAACAATTAAACAAGGCGACTTGGTAAAGAATGTGGGTATTATCTTCAACCCAACTCTCTCCTTTGAGTCACACATTAAAAGCGTTACTAAAACGGACTTCTTTCATCTCCGTAATATTGCAGAAATTCGCTCCATTCTGTCCACTAAAGACGCTGAGATCATTAGCCATGTGTTTGTTATGTCTCGCCTCGATTACTGTAACGTATTATTTTCGGGTCTCCCCATGTCTAGCATTAAAAGATTACAGTTGGTACAAAATGCGGCTGCTAGACCTTTGACAAGAACAAG
>NC_084612.1:50568695-50606195 GCF_033978795.1 Nerophis ophidion | reverse complement strand
ATATATATATATAAATATGTGTTTATATGGACACTATTTGTATATATCTGTGAATATATGTATGTATATATACAGTATGTATATATGTAAAAGTGTTTATATATATACGTGTATATACATATACATGTGTGTTTGTGTGTGCAGGTGTGTATATATATATATTTATATATATAGATATATATATATATGTATGTAAATACATGTATATGAGTACATATATATATACACATATACATGTATATACATGTATATACATATATATATATATGTGTGTGTGTGTGTGTGTGCGTACGTGCGTGTGTGTGTGTGCGTGTGTGTGTGTGTGTGTGTATTGTATACATGTATATAAGTATATTATCCATCCATCAATCCATTTTCTTCTACTTTTCTTGTTCGGGTTTGCGGGTGGGTTGGGTGGTAGGCCGGGTACACCCTGGGCAAGTTGCCACCTCATCACAGGGCCAACATAGATAGACAGACAACATTCACACTCACATTCACACACAAGGGCCAATTTAGTGTTGCCAATCAACTTTTCACCAGGTGCATGTCTTTGGAGGTTGGAGGACGGAACCCATGTAGTCAACATGCAAACTCCACACAGAAAGAGCCCAGGATTGAACCCAGTTCCTTCGTATTATGACGTATTATGAGGCACATGCACTAACGCTTGTGCAACGTGCTGCCCTAAGTATATTATATATGTATATATATATATATATATATATATATATATATATATATATATATATATAAATATATATATATATATATATATATATATATATATATATATATATATAAATATACACATATATATAAATATATACATACATACATACAGATATATATACATATACATATATATATATATATATATATATATATATATATATATATATATATATATATATATATATATATATATATACATATATATACACATATATATAAATATATACATACATATATATATACATATACATATATATGTGTGTGTGTGTGTAAAGTCCAGGTCAACAGTTTGGACACATCTCCTCCTCATTCAACTACTTAAATTGTAGATTGTCACATCCAATTTATGGATAAACACATGTGGAGTTATGTACTTAACACAAAAATGTGAAATAACTGAAAATATATTTTTATTGTAGTTTCTTAAAAATACACACCCTTTGCTCTGATTACTGCTTTGCACATTCTTGGCATTCTCTCGATGAGCTTCAAGCACATCTGTGAAGTGAAAACCATTCCAGGTGACTACCTGTTGAAGCTCATCAAGTGTGTGCGAAAAAGTAATCAGAGCAAAGGGTGGCTATTTTGAAGGAACTAGAATGCAAGACATGTTTTCAGTTATTTCACCTTACTGTGTTAAGTATATAACTCCACATGTGTTCATTCATAGTTTTGATACCTTCAGTGACAATTTACAATGTAAATAGTCTTGAAAATAAGGAAAACAAATCGAATGAGAAGGTGTGTCTTAACTTTTGGCCTGTACTGTATTTATATCTCTGTATATATCCATTTTCTACAGCTTATTCCCTTTTGGGGTGGCGGGGGGCGCTGGCGCCTATCTCAGCTGCAATCGGGCGGAAGGCGGGGTACACCCTGGACAAGTCGCCACCTCATCGCAGGGCCAACACAGATAGACAGACAACATTCACACACTAGGGCCAATTTTAGTGTTGCCAATCAACCTATCCCCAGGTGCATGTCTTTGGAGATGGGAGGAAGCCGGAGTACCCAGAGGGAACCCACGCATTCACGGGGAGAACATGCAAACTCCACACAGAAAGATCCCGAGCCTGGATTTGAACCCAGGACTGCAGGAACTTCGTATTGTGAGGCAGACACACTAACCCCTCTGCCACCGTGAAGCCCTTTCTGTATATATATATATATATATATATATATATATATATATATATATACAGTATATATATATATATATATATATATATATATATATATATATATATATATATATATATATACTAGAGGTGTGGGGAAAAATCGATTCGAATTTGAATCACGATTCTCATGTTGTGTGATTCAGAATCGATTCTCATTTTTTTTAAATCGATTTCTTATTTTTATTTATTTTTTTATTTTTTATATCAATCCGACAAAACAATACACAGCAATACCATAACCATGCAATTCAATTTCAAAACCAAACCTGACCCAGCAACACTCAGAACTGCAATTAGAAGAATAATTGAGAGAAGACACAAACACGACACAGAACAAACCAAAAGTAGTGAAACAAAAATGAATATTATCAACAACAGTATCAATATTAGTTATAATTTCAGCATAGCAGTAATTAAAAATCCCTCATTGACATTATCATTAGACATTTATAAAAATTTGAAAAAAGAACAATAGTGTCACAGTGGCTTACACTTGCATCACATCTCATAAGCTTGACAACACACTGTCCAATATTTTCACAAAGGTAAAATAAGTCCTTTTTTCTGGTTTGTTTAATAGTTAAAACAAATTTACATTATCGCAATCAGTTGATAAAACTTTGTCCTTTACAATTATAAAAGCTTTTTACAGAATTCTACTACACTGCTTGCATGTCAGCAGACTGTGTTAGATGTTGTAACTTATGGGTTATATAGTTCATTTGTGATGATCATTCATAATTTGCATGCTAGATTTAATTGCTGAGAAATTGATCTATTATTATTTGCAGCTAAAAAGAGTTAAACGTGAATTGATTTGATTTTTGCATGTATTTGATATTGATTATTTGAGAAACACTTGCACTGGATTGATTTGTTTTCTATTTTATAGCCTGACAAAGGGTTAACTAAAATACTGCATGTTCCACAATGCATTGCGGCAAACTGGATGTAAAAAAAGGAGCGGGAGCAGGTGCATTGTGGTTGATGAGACTGAGCAATACGAGCCTACGGGTGATGAATGAATGACAGATGACAAGATGTAAGGTGTGACAATCTGTCACTTAATTTCTGATAGTTTTTCGTGTTTTGTACTTTATTTCCTGTTCAGTGCTCTTATTTTGTTGTACTTCCTGTTTAGTCCGCTGAGCACTGTTTTTGTCACACTCGCCGTTGATTGGCAGCGGTCCTCAGCTGCTGTCAATCAACATAGGTCTATTTATGTTTCACTCGAGCAGTCCTCAGTGCTCGAAGTTAAAACCATGTTGGGAACATCTCCATGCAAGACTGCTTTCTGTTTATATCTTTTACTTTGATGAAATTAAAAGCATCTTACCTGCTTTCTGCTCTCCTGGATTCTTGCATACTTGAGGTCACACAGCTGCAGCCATGCGAAGTCCTAACAGTAACTTCGAGCCAGAAAATTGTGACCTCGCGAGAATCCCTGTCGGCAATCTTCAGCCGACGTTCTGGACCGCACATTTTCTGGAGGACTTGAAGGCCAGGTTTGTGCGGTCCCAGCCTACAGACGCGGACCCTTTCCCCGCGGCAACGCCACTGGCTTCGGCTCTCCGACCGGCGCGTCCCCCGTCGCCATCTTTCCTCTCGGCTCGACGGCTGGCTACGGCTCTCCGACCAGTACGTCCGCCACTTCCTGCATGCCTCGCAGCTCCCGCGGCAACGCTACCGGCTACGGCTCACCGACCGGCGCGTCCTCCGCCCCCATCCTTCCTCTCGGCAAAGCTGCCGGCTACGGCTCACCGACCGGCGGGCCCGCCTCCTCCTTCACGTCTCGCGGCTCCTGCGGCTGCGTCGCCGACTGCGGCTCTCCGACCGGCACGTTTGCCGCCTCCATCCTTCTCGTCGTCTGCTGAGCTGCTTCTCCCTGCTCCTACGCAGCCTCCAGCGGCTGCTCTTTTTGCCAGCTCCCGCTCTCTTTTTTGGTTCGCCGAGAGCTCCAGTGGAGCCCACAGTGAGGTCGCTTTTGTCCTCCTGCTGGGACTCGGCGCGGGACGTGTCTTCGTCCCTCCTCCTGGCCCCCTCCCGCCCGTCCCTGATTTTCTCACCGGGGGACTCCGACGAGCAGGCACGTCTTCCCGCAAGTGTGGACGGCGTCTGGCAGCCGCTTAGTGGAGGGGGGCCCACAATACACCGCGGTGCAGCCAGGCTCACACCGCTGTCATCTTCGCAAGCGTCTCCTTCCACGGAGACATCTAAGTGCCTGGCGGGCTTTCGCACAGCTCCAACGCCGGCTCCACGCCGAGCTCCAACGCCGGCTCCAGGCCGAGCTCCAACGCCGGCTCCACGCCAAGCTCTAACGCCGGCTCCACGCCGAGTTCCAACGCCGGCATTACGCACGGCTCCAACGCCGCCAGTAGCAGCACCACGCCAAGCTTCGTCGCCGCCGGCATCTGCTACTCCTCGGCCGGCATCTAACGCTCCTCGCCCGGCATCATCATTTGTCGCTTCCACGGCGCCGATGACGCCTGCCACTACTCGCGGCGGTGCAGCCGAGCACACGCCGCTGTCATCATCCACGCTGCCGATGGCGCCTGCTGTTTCCACGCCACTGTCATCCACGCCATCATTTTGTCCCACGGAGACATCTTCATCACTGGTGGGACTTCGCATGACACCGTCATCATCATTGTCATCGTCATCGTCGCCGCCTGCTCCAATGCCGGTATATGCTGCTCCTCGGCCGGCATTTGCTTCTCCTCGCCCGGCGTCTTCATCTGCCGCTTTCACGCCGCCGATGAACCTTGCGGTTTTCACGCCGCCGATGACGCCTGCTGCTTCCCGGCCTGCTTCAGCGCGCCCGCCTCTACGTCGGCCGCTGATGTGGCCGTGCCCTGGGCGTTCTCCTCGCGGGACGCACTCTAATCTTTTTCGGCCAGTGATGTGGCCGTTCTCTGGCCGCCCGCCTCACCAGTTCCAGCGGCGCTCTATGCGCCGTCGCCACCTGACTTTCCCTCGCTGGCTGCGGGGACACGAGGTTTGGCGACCCTCCACCAAATCCTCCCTCCACCCTCCCTTACATTGTGGACTTTTTTCCATTCTTTCTTTTCCAGGGAACATCTGGTATCTGTTCCTGGAGGGGGAGGTCCTGTGACAATCTGTCACTTAATTTCTGATAGTTTTTCGTGTTTTTTACTTTATTTCCTGTTCAGTGCTCTTATTTTGTTGTACTTCCTGTTTACTCCGCTGAGCACTGTTTTTGTCACACTCGCCGTTGATTGGCAGCGGTCCTCAGCTGCTGTCAATCAACATAGGTCTATTTATGTTTCACTCGAGCACTCCTCAGTGCTCGAAGTTAAAACCATGTTGGGAACATCTCCATGCAAGACTGCTTTCTGTTTATATCTTTTACTTTGATGAAATTAAAAGCATCTTACCTGCTTTCTGCTATCCTGGATTCTTGCATACTTGAGGTCACACAACTGCAGCCATGCGAAGTCCTGACATAAGGATCGTTTTGTACCGTTTGTATCCCCATCTTTTTCGTATAAGAGCAGTGGTCCCCAACCACCGGGCCGCGATTGGTACCGGGCCGCAGAATAATTTTTAATTCATTTTTATAAAAAAAAATATATATATATATATATATATATATATATATTAAAAAGTAAATTTAATAAATTGGCCACTGAAATATTACAGACAATGCAAAAACTTAATCAACAATGATACTCCATATACATTACATATTTACAGACTTTTACAGCATCCACGGCAACATCACATCGGTGTGTATTTTCAGAGCATGTACAACAATGATCAAATATTTGAATTGTGGCTTCTTAGGCCAGCTCAGTTCTTAATTAGTTAAACATTTTCAAGTGTGTTTGGGAAATGAACTGCAAACACAATGCCAGGCATTGATGTGAAATCAAGGAGAACAACTTTACCCAATATGTCATCCAAGGATACTACCGTACTGGCAGAGGTTTTGTAAAGAGGAATAACATGACTGCATGTACCATTTGTTAATCTATCTTGCAGCAAAGAAAAACCAGCATGTTTAAATTCACGAACGAGGGCCCATTTGGCACATGATTGTGCTATGGTAAAGAAGAAATCAATCTGTCCGTCATTTGAAAAAAAAACTGTAAAATTGTTTCGTCTATTACCTTTACCATAGTGTTTTGATGTGAGATAATTTCTCTTAACTTGTGCTCTGTGAAAGATGCTTACTGTTCCAGAATTGATGTAGTGACCAGCATGTATTTGCAATGCAGAGAGGTGAACTGTGTCCAATAGAAGTTCAATAGATGCTCCATAGAGTTTAATCCTAGACAAATCTTTGTTTCCCTGACAGAAACTATCATCTTTAGTCATATGTCTGTAAAATTCAGCTATGACATTCCCTGGTTTAATAGTTTGTGAAATAACAGGAATAGACTGCACAATTTTGACTGCATTTACCATCTGCATAGGTATATTTTGAGTACCATGTATGAGCCTTAACAAATATCAATTTTTGTCTTCAAAGTAGAAACATGAATGAGTCCATAATGGACCAAGGGCCCTGACACTGTCTGCCAGGTGCACAAGAAGGTGTACATTTGCCGTTTTGTACCGCTAACCATAAAGTGTAACCAATTGAGAACAAAAAATCCACAATAGTTTTTCTGCATGATGGATCTGTTCAACCGATATAGATTCCATTAACAAAATGAAAATGGCTTCACTTAGTAGAAGGAAGTGGTTGTAGTACATTGTTGCAAGAATTCCACGGAAAATAACAGGTTTGATTGATTGATTGATACTTTTATTAGTAGATTGCACAGTTCAGTACATTTTCCGTACAATTGACCACTAAATGGTAAAACCCGAAAAAGTTTTTCAACTTGTTTAAGTCGGGGTCCACGTTAATCAATTCATGGTCCATAGAACAGCAAAAGATCCCGGTATTCTGACGCTTTGTGTGAGATGCCACTGATCGAGGATATCTAGTTGAGGATGGAAGACAGACTTCCTGAAATCACGTGTCAATTTCTTTGATATTTTTTGCCATGCTGAAGGGCTGATGAGAAAACTCTGTAGAAAACCACAACACCATCAAAAGGCGCATTACTCCGAGGAGGACTGAGTGCATGTAATCTACGGCAGTGCCTTTGATAAGGTTATACATTTTAAGTTTGCTCAGGCAACAGGGACCCTTTACCCCTTTCACAATGGTTTTGGTTTAATTTGCGATTTTTATATCAAGTACAAACTTTTCATTGGTGCGCAGTGGCCCCTTTGGATCTCTATGTTGGAATGGAAATACATGGGCGTGTCCTCTTTCACCGGTTTTCACAGTCTTTCCGGGCTGTTCGCATTTGTGACATCCAAATTTCCCATTGTGTTGCACTGAATTAAGGACTAATGCTTTAGCAGGCAAGTCGCATGTTCCAGCAATGGTGAGCATTTTACACACAAAAGGTTCAGATGTTAACTCTGCGGGTTCCACAATAATTCCATCGTCTGCAAGCTGACTCAGTGTGTCACTTAGTGGCCTCAAAAATGTAACCATTGATGGTTTTGAATCCCCATACCAAAGTCCAGCAAATATCATATTCTCTCTTTTTGTGCGTTCCATGAAGCTCAATTCATTGATGATACAATAAAAAGGTCACACTGAAAACTTGGATGACATATTGAAACCATACTCATCAATTTTCTTTTTGCCAAAATAGAAAAGAGACATCTGAGAACTCAAACAGTGGGTAGTGAGAAACAAAACCATGTATATCTCTCACAGAAACATTTTTGAGACATATTGGAGACCAGCTCATTCATCTCTCATTTTGGTCTTAGTTGAAATCGGGAAAAGAGATAACTGTTAGAAAACTTTGAGCTCTCTCACAGTGCTCACTGTGAGCCTTATTTCTCAGGAGATACATTTGAGAAGAACTACTTTGGTCTCGATTAGTGCTTTTTATGTCTAGGAGATGTATATAAGACATAAATGAGATCTCATCTTCAATTTTGCTTTGCTATGGGCCGGTTCCCAGATCACATCTCTACTTTATGGTTGTATCCCTTTTGGTGTTTTTGATCATGTTTGGACTCTTTCGTTCCCCTGAGTGGAGCACTTCCTTGTTTACATTTGTCACCATGGCTCCCTAATTACGCCTCCCACACGCACTCTGTCACACACCTGTTTGTAATTACTTATGTTGTATTTAAGTCCACATGCTACCTCAGTTCCACCTGGCTGGTTAATTCGCTCAATGCGACAGTTACGTGAGTTATCTTTCCTCCTTGAATGTACTCTGCTAAGTTTTAGCTTACCTTCGCGCGCTCGGCTCACGCTATTATCTGGACTTTGAACTCTACCCCTGCTAACGATTAGCATTTAGCTTTCCGTGCGGTAGCACACCTTTTCTTTTCTCTTTGTCAAGTGTTTTGTTGTATTTTATAATTAAAACCAGCTCCTACCTTCACTCCTGCTTGCTCCAGTCTTTTGGCATCTAGAGGCCGACACCTCAGCGCATCGCAATGCGTTCTTCCCAACGTAACAAAACCAACATCAATCTCTAAAGGATATCACCACATGGGCTCAGGAACACTTCAGAAAACCACTGTCACTAAATACAGTTCGTCGCTACATCTGTAAGTGCAAGTTAAAGCTCTACTATGCAAAGCTGAAGCCATTTATCAACAACATCCAGGAACACCGCCGACTTTTCTAGGCCCGAGATCATCTAAGATGGACTGATGCAAAGTGGAAAGGTATTCTGTGGTCTGATAAATCCACATTTCCAATTGTTTTTGGAAATATTCGACATCGTGTCATCCGGACCGAAGGGGAAGCAAACCATTCAGACTGTTATCGACGCAAATTTCAAAAGTCAGCATCCTTGATGGTATGGGAGTGCATTTGTGGCCAAGGCATGACTAACTTAAACATCTGTGAAGGCACCATTAATGCTGAAAGGTACATACAGGTTTTGGAACAACATATGCTGCCATCTAAGCACCGTCTTTTTCATGTCCGCCCCTGCTTATTTCAGCAAAACAATGCCAAGGCACATTCAGCACGCGTTACAACAGCATGGCTTCGTGAAAAAAAGAGTGCAGGTACTTTCCTGGCCCACCCTCAGTCCAGACCTGTCTCCCATCGAAAATGTGTGGCGCGTTATGAAGCATAAAATACGACACCGAGACCCCGGACTGTTGAACGACTGAAGCTCTACGTAATACAAGAATGGGAAAGAATTCCAGTTTCAAAGCTTCAATAATTACTTTCCTCAGTTCCCAAACGTTTATTGAGTGTTGTTAAAGAAAAGGTGATGTAACACAGTGGTGAACATGCCCTTTACCAACTACTTTGGCACGTGTTGCAGCCATGAAATTCAAATTTAATTATTATTTGCAAAATAAAAAAAAGTTCATGAGTTTGAACATCAAATATCTTGTCTTTGTAGTGCATCCAACTGAATATGGGTTGAAACAGATTTGCAAAAAATTGTATTCTGTTTATATTTACATCTAACACAATTTCCTAACTCATATGGAAACGGGCTTTGTATATATGTATATATATATATAAATATATATATATATATATATATATATATATATATATATATATATATATATACATACATTTGTATATGTATATACACATATATATAAAAATATATGTATATATATGTGTGTGTATATTTGTATATATATACATATATATATATATATATATGTGTGTGTGTGTGTGTGTGTGTGTGTGTGTGTGTGTGTGTGTGTGTGTGTGTGTGTGTGTGTGTGTGTGCGTGTGTGTGTGTATGTGTGAACATGTTTGTCAACTTTTTGTGTTACTTCATTTGCGCCACGAGTGGAAAATGTTGTTTGGATTGGTTCATATGAAAAAAATGCTGTGCTGTGTCCACTTCCAATTGAAATTTATGGTCATTAACCTCGGTTACTCACTTTGTCCACAAGTTGGTGGTAAACTTGCCGCAGTTATACTGTCAGATAGTCAAAGTTACGTGACAAGACTTCTATTTTTTTTTCTCCTTCAACATGTCTGAAAAGGAGTAGGAAGAAGAAAAGCTTAGAATAAAACGTCATGAAATAGTTGCAGAAATATGAGGGCTGTAGTCATTATTGTGAGGGACATGTGGCATGTGAAATGCTAACTTTTAGTTATTTTATCAATATTAGTTTTCTAAGGAAATCATAACTTAAATCTTGGATGTTGGTCTGTTGTCTCTAACCCTAACCCAGACATGCCCAATCAGTGTTTTTTTTAATCTCTTCTGCTGGATCAGGACCACTCGGCCAAAGCCTCACTCCCTGTGACCCTGGTGATGGTTCACCGGTTGGCATTCCTTGCAGCATTTTTAGCTGCTAGCCGGCACAGCATCGCTCGGAGAGGCACTGACCCGGTCAGCTGGCTGCCTCTTGAGAAAGATCAACTTGAACTTGCAATGCAATTCCAATTGCATAACAGCAAACCGTAAAAGTAACTAAGCCGTAAAAGCACGACAAAGTGTAAGAACATAACAGATGTGTGTGTTGGCGAGTGAGATGAGTCACAAAATATTATTTACAATTACTGGCCACACATGTTTAATAATCATTACATAAACAAATCCACTTTGTTAAAGACTGCAGAGTGGTAATTGTAAGGTCAAACAACGACAATCACAGATTTGTTGACATTTAAAATCAATGTTTCTCATTAGAAATAATGATAATGTAAATAGTCTGTTCCAGGGTCCACATATCACCATCAGGAAGCATTTTTTAACTGTCCATTCAAGGTTTACGCAACATTTGAACATTTGTTTAACAAAAAAGCAAGACTGAGCTGTAGTCTTTGTTGACATTGCATGAGATCTACAGAGGTAGTTCAAACTCTGGGTTTTTGAGGGTCTATTGCAGAGCCGGGCAAATATTTTGACCCGGGGGGCCCCATGAAGAGAAAAAATGAGTCTGGAGGACCAAGGTATATATTTGTATAACTTATATATGCACATAAAATGCGTGCTTAATGTTCACATTAAATCAAAATACTTAGAAAAATTAGCACTTATGTTGCATACAGACTGGAATCTTAACTTTTAGCATTAGCTTATTGCAAAGCTGGGCAAATAGTTTGACTCGGGGGCCACATTGAGAGAAAAAAGGTGTCTGGGGGGGCCAAGGTGTATGTGTGTATAAAAGATACATACACATTTAGCTGTTAAAATCTGCTGTACAGTATGTGTGTTTGGATCACTTTTTTTTTCAGGAACACTAATTCCAAAAGTCACAATGTCTGATAGAGTTGTAAAAGCGTTTTGGCAGACCACCTCAAACAAAAACGGAATGGAATTTTACAGATTTTTACAGAATGGTACACCCTAAATGTACATGAAAATTAAAAAAAGTGGGATTTACAATATTAACTATGAACAATAAAACAGTGAATATTTACAGTATTTGAACATACTTTACTTCTGGGTAAAAATATTTTATGATCAAGCAAAACATGACAAAAATGTAACAAACAGCAACATATGAATGCAAAGTGTAATAAACGCCTACAATATGATATACTATCACTTTAATGTAGACATTTCAAAATTTTCCGTATCTGTTCCTGACATATGCGTTTGGGGCTGGCTGCTCTGATATCAAACCCCGCCCACTCTGCTTTCTTCCTGGTCTGAGCTGATGTGACGCAGATTATCGTAATAACTCCTATAACACCCAAAAGTACAGACTCCGACCATTGAAATACTTTATATAGTTTGAGACTTACGGTCACTTAAAAACAGCACTGCACATCATAATGACGGCGACAATTTTGATGTTAAAGGTTTAAAAAAAAAAATGCAGAATGGATTAAAAAATCTTTAATGGGCCGCATTTGGCCCGCTGGCCGTATTTTGCCCAGGTATGGTCAGGGGTTTCATTGTCCATAATGTGTTGGTTAACCTAAGCAAATCATTCTAATTGGGTGAACTTCTATTATTAATAGGGGTGTAACGATTCATTTAAACAAAGATTAAATTCAGAATTTGTGGTTGCCGATACGATTCGGTGACGATATTATTTATTTTTAGAGCGATACGATACAAAACGATTCAGCGAGTTTAAATAGATCTAATAGCTTTTTAGCAAAAAATATATAATCAATCAGTGTGAATGTGAAATAAATATTGGAGACTGTACACTGCAGGTGAAGTTTCCTTCATTGCTTATGTATAAATTAATGATGGATACCAACAAACAAGTAAACAACAATTATTAAACAATACATTCACATCTTATTTGAATAAAGTGCAAGCAACACTTTGGCTTGAACTAACAAGAAGAATAATTTTCTGCTCACATTTTTGACATTCAAGCAATGTTCAATAAAAGTACACTAAGCAACATTTTAACAGTAGACTTACCTGCTACTTCTGCTTTTGTTAGTCAGCATAATATAATACAATATTAGAATTAAAAATATAGTGCAACCAACATCCATTCAGGTTGAATTAACATTATATTTACCTGCGACTTTTACTGTTTTTAGACAAAGAAATAATACAAACACAAAAATAAATTCATAAAAAAAAGTGCAACCAAATCTGTTCAGGTTAATTGAGCTGTGGATTGACCTGCCGCCACTCTAATTTTAATAAACATCGATGGTAGCAGAAAAAAGTCACAACAAATGCAAACGCACAACACAATCAATCAACCAATCAATCAATCAATCAATCAATCAATCAATCAATCAATCAATCAATCAATCAATCAATCAATCAATCAATCAATCAATCAATCAATCAATCAATGTTTATTTATATAGCCCTGAATCGTAAGTGTTTTAAAGGGCTGCACAAGCCGCAACAACATCCTTGGTTTCAGATCCCGCATTAGGGCAAGGAAAAACTCAACCCAATGGGACAATGAGAAACCTTGGAGAGGGAACCTTTGGACAGCCAGCACTTCATCCTTGGGCACCGAATCTGTGCCCCCCCTCCACGAGGGAGAGGGGGGCAGAGCAGAAAAGGAACGGCAGATCAACTGGTCTACAAGAGAGGTCTATTAAAAGGTTAGAGTATACAAATTAGTTTTAAGACGGGACTTTTAAATGTTTCTACTGAGGTAGCATCTCTAACTGTTACCGAGAGGGCATTCCAGAGTACTGGAGCCCCAATAGAAAACGCTCTATGAACCGCAGGCTTTTTTTTGGCTCTATTAAGCCAGAGTTCTTTGAGCACAGATTTCTTGCCAGGACATATGGTACAATACAATTAGCAAGATAGGATGGAGCCAGACCGTGTAGTATTTTATTGGCCAAAACACGACAATACAAAGACGTAAGAGGAATAACATCGGAAAAAGTTTTGGCGGTTCCCCGACTTCCTGAACCAGAAAGTTGAAATCAGTTTAGTGAACAAAGTTGGAAGAGTTAAGTGTGACCACTTTTTCTGTCATAAATAACTTTTTGTTATAACCTTTTCAATAAAACCAATAATTTATGTTCAGGAAATCGGTTCGTCACTATAACTTGCCCCGATGTCACTCCTGTCGTATCAATCCATCCATCCATCCATCTTCTTCCGCTTATCCGAGGTCGGGTCGCGGGGGCAGCAGCCTAAGCAGGGAAGCCCAGACTTTCCTCTCCCCAGCTCCTCCCGGGGGATCCCTAGGCGTTCCCAGGCCAACGTGTCTTAGGTCTCTCCCGTGGTGTCCTACAGGTTGGATGTGCCCTAAACACCTCCCTAGGGAGGCATTTGGGGGGCATCCTGACCAGATGCCCGATCCAACTCATCTGGCTCCTCTCGATGTGGAGGAGAAGCGGCTTTACTCTGAGTTTCTCCCGCATGGCAGAGCTTCTCACCCTCTAATGGAGAGGCCCGCCACCCGGCAGAGGAAACTCATTTTGGCCGCTTGTACCCGTGATCTTGTCCTTTCGGTCATAACCCAAAGCTCATGACCATAGGTGAGGATGGGAACGTAGATCGACCGATAAAATTGAGAGCTTTGCCTTCCGGCTCAGCTCCTTCTTCCCCACCCTTGACCGATACAGCGTCCGCATTACTGAAGACGCTGCACTGATCCGCCTGTCGATTTCACGATCCACTCTTCCCTCACTCGTGAACAAGACTCAGAGGTACTTGAACTCCTCCACTAGGGAGGAGTTCTGTCGCATCCTTTGCGGCTTAATGTTATGTTGTAGCTTTATATTATTGTGTTGTGGCGTTTGTATTTGTTGTGGCTTTTGCACTCGTACTGTACCTGAAAGTTGTTGTGTTGTCATTTATGATAGTCTTGTCACGTTTGTTTCTCAGCCACCGTAGCTATCTGCCAGTCTTGTTTCGATAATTTGAATAACGTTTAACTTCTTTATCATTAAAAGTGTTAAACTTTATATAAAGTTTGCCGTTCTTAAACCCAGAGTTTTCCTTTTCTTGTATCGATACAAACGATTGATATCCTTTTAAAATTATGCTGGAGCGCCATCTCCGGGTTGGAGAGGAGATCCGGCCCCAAGTGGAGGAGTTCAAGTACTTCGGAGTTCAAGAGTAAGGGAAGAGTGGATCCTGAGATGCGGATCCTGGATCGATCCGTCTGGCAAAAAAAGAGCTGTGTTGGAAGGCAAAGCTCTCAAGTTACGGGTCGATCTACGTTCCCATCCTCCCCTATGGTCATGAGCTTTGGCGTTATGGTCGAAAGGACAAGATCACGGGTACAAGCAGCCCAAATGAACTGGGTTCCCCTTAAGAATCTGGTAAGGATGCGCTACAGACCCTTTCCTGGGGAGTTAAATAGGGCACGCCCGACCGATAGGAGACCAAGGGAAAGACCCTGGACAAGTCGGGGGAACTATGTCCCCCAGCTGGCCTGGGAACGCCTTGGGATCCCCAGAGAATAACTAGGGAGAGGCAAGTCTGGGCTTCTCTGCGACCCAACTTTGAATGAGTGAAAGAGGATGGATAGTCGACATTGGATCGATACCTATCATCCAGAAGGCAACTTTGCCAAGCACAAATGGATGTAGTTGAATCTAAGGAATATAAATGGATATATTTAACATATTTCATTACTGACATGATGTTGAATTTGAAAACAAAGACAAATTGTGGCACATTGTATTGGACTTGTCTTGATACCAACATTTTGGTACCGGTACAACAATGTATTTTGATACTTTTCGATAGTTTTCTAAATAAAAGGGACCACAAAAAAAATTGCATTTTTGGTTTTATTTTAACAAAAAATCTTAGAGTACATTAAACATATGTATATTTTTGTAATTTAGTCCTTAAATAAAATAGTTAACATACTAGACAACTTGTGTTTTAGTAGTAAGTAAGCAAACCAAGGCTCCTAATTAGTCTGCTGACGTATGCAGTAACATCCATCCATCCATTTTCTGCCGCTTATTCCCGTTCGGGGTCGCGGGGGGCGCTGGCGCCTATCTCAGCTACAATCGGGCGGAAGGCGGGGTACACCCTGGACAAGTCGCCACCTCATCGCAGGGCCAACACAGATAGACAGACAACATTCACACTCACATTCACACACTAGGGCCAATTTTAGTGTTGCCAATCAACCTATCCCCAGGTGCATGTCTTTGGAAGTGGGAAGAGGCCAGAGTACCCGGAGGGAACCCACGCATTCACGGGGAGAACATGCAAACTCCACACAGAAAGATCCCGAGCCTGTAACATATTGTGTCATTTTCCATTCTATTATTTTTTCAACATTTTTAAGGGCACGTGGTATAAAATTAATTATTAAAGCGGAACATTATCACCAGACCTATGTAAGCGTCAATTTATACCTTGATGGTGCAGAAAAAAGACCATATATTTTTCTAACCGATTTCCGAACTCTAAATGGGCTCTGGAGGCGATGACGTCAGAATGTGACGTCGCCGAGGTAATACAGCCGCCATTTTCATTTTCAACACATTGTAAACATTGGGTCTCAGCTCTGTTATTTTCCGTTTTTTCGACTATTTTTTGGAACCTTGGAGACATCATGCCTCGTTGGTGTGTTGTCGGAGGGTGTAACAACACTAACAGGGAGGGATTGAAGTTGCACCACTGGCCCGAAGATGCGAAAGTGTCTGCCGCCAGACCCCATTGAATGTGCGGGAGTGTCTCCACATTTTACAGGCAATGACAGACATGACACGGAGATGTATAAATAACCTGCACATTTGCAACGATAAAGTCAACAAAATCACAAAGGTGAGTTTTGTTGATGTTGACTGCCAGCTAATCGTTGCTAACATGCTATGCTAATCGATGCTAACATGCTATTTACCATCGGTGCTAAAGCAGACATGGCACAGAGATGTATGGATAACCTGCAGATGCATTTCCAACTATATTATGTTTCCCTCCACCCACATTTAATGCGAAAAAAACACTTACCAATCGACGGATTTAAGTTGCTCCAGTGTCACAAGATGCGAAAGTCCTGATCGTTTGGTCCGCACATTTTACCGGCGATGCTAACGCAGCTATTCGGCCATGCTATGGCTATGAATAGCGTCAATAGCTATTCGCTCAATAACTTCAGTTTCTTCTTCAATACTTTCATACTCCAATCATCCGTTTCAATACGTGCAAAATCTGTTGAATCGCTTAAGCCGCTGAAATTCGAGTCTGAATCCGAGCTAATGTCGCTATATCTTGCTGTGGTATTCGCAATTGTTTGATTACATTGGCAGCACTGTATGACGTCACAGGGAAATGGATAGTCGCATCGCAAATAGTGAAAATCAAGCACTTTAAAGCTGAATTTAGGGATATTCCGAGACCGGTAAAATTTTGAAAAAAATTTCAAAAAATACAACAAGCCACTGGGAACTGATTTTTATTGTTTTCAACCCTTTTGAAATAGTGATAATGTTCGCCTTTAATGTTTTTGTTTTATATATATTTTTTATTATCTACACTTCTGTTAAAATGTAATAATCACTCATTCTTCTGCTGTTTGATATTATACATTATTTTTGAATGATACCACAAATTTAGGTATTGATCTGATACCAAGTAGTTACAGGATTATACATTGGTCATATTCAAAGTCCTCATGTGTCCAGGGACGTATTTCCTGAGTTTATGAACATAATATAATTGTTTTTTTAAACGAAAAAAGATTTTGGGATGCTAAAAAATATGGATGTAATCATAGTAGTATCAACTATATAAGCTATTGTTCTTGGTATCATTACAGTGGATGACAAGTGTAGATCCACCCATATCATTTATGTACATTGTGACGCCGGTGAGCTATTGTATCCTCCTACGGTTTGTAGTGAAGCATGTTTAGCTATTCCTCGTCCTGCAGAGATAATGATACTTGTAAGAAATTAACTTTATTTGTCGCCATGGAGGCCAGGATTAGTGATTTAGAAATAGCTAAAACAGTAGTGACTGAATGGATGTTAGCCATTAGATAGCTAGCCATGCCTTAAAGCACCTCTTCCTGAGGACGTTTCAGTGTTGTAACTTCACGTTTATCTTTAACTGTGTGTGTTTGCTGCCGAACATGCTCCTGTGCTCGTAGAACCAGCAATGTCATGACGTTACGACGACGTGCCGTCATGCCCGTTAAAAAAGAAAGGGGGCCAGGGGAGGGGGTGACTGGTGCTTTTTAGAGATGGTATAGTGCCGAATATGATTAGTTAGTTGTGGAGGGAGGTGTGGCCAGCGCGCCTGCAGGAGCAAAGGTCACCACCTCTGTCTATGGTGCTGAGGACGAGCACCATCTGATAGGCGCGATGCATGGGCTGACAGCGTGACACAGCTGGCAGGTGATTAGATTTCACAGGTGGTGCGTGTTAACCTAGTCGTCTGTTGTCTTTAACAGTACGCGGCCGGGAGCAGGAGGGGAGAGAGGATACGGACGTGGCTGAAAAGTAGCGTCCTGCTGGAGAGAAAACCGGTGATAAAATCCATCCATACATCCATTTTCTACCGCTTATTCCCTTTTGGGGTCGCGGGGGGCGCTGGTGCCTATCTCAGCTACAATCGGGCGGTAGGCGGCGTACACCCTGGACAAGTCGCCACCTCATCACAGGGCCAACACAGATAGACAGACAACATTCACACTCACATTCACACAGTAGGGCCAATTTAGTGTTGCCAATCTCCAGGTGCATGTCTTTGGAGCTGGGAGGAAGCCAGAGTACTCAGAGGGAACCCATGCAGTCACGGGGAGAACGTGCAAACTCCACACAGAAAGATCTCGAGCCCGGGATTGAACCCAGGACCACTCAGGACCTTCGTATTGTGAGGCAGACGCACTAACCCCTCTTCCACCGTGCTACCGGTGATAAAATCGATGTACATTAAAACTTTGTTGGATGTATTAATTATGTTTTGTTGTTGTTGTTGTTTTTTTGTTTTTTTCCCCTCCCTCTGGGCGGACTTTGACAGGGCGGTTGCTGGTTGTTCCATTTCCATCGTTGGGGTCCCTCCGGGTGGGGTGGGTGGTTCCCGCGGCTCTGCGCTGGGTGATCCTGCCGCGGCCGACTTGGGTGGGGTGGCCTGGTGTGGACCGCGCCGTGCTCCCCAAGGGTGGGGGTGGGGTCGTGGGGGACCGGGGGCTGGTGGGGCAGGGGCGGTCTTCCCGTCCGGCTGCGGGGAGTCTCTGGGTTCCCCCGGGTTGGGCGTCCCGTCTTTCTGCCCGTGTGGGGGGTTGTCTTTCGCTGGCTTGGGGTCTGGCCATCCGCTGCTTCTCTCGTGCCCTGTCCTCTACTGGGCGAGTCTGTCTGCGGCCTGCTGCTGGCTCGTCCAGGCGGCGCGGTGGGCCGGACTCTAGGGTTTCCATTGCTGGCCGGCTTGGCTGCGTGGGGCCGGTGGTCCCTGGTTCCCCGGGCGCCACACCTGCTTTTTGGGTTGGGCTCTCTGGGCGGCTGGGGCCGTACTCTGGCTCCCACGCACACTGGGAGTCAAATATATTGTACATACAAACACACATATACTCCGTTATTCATACATACAAACGTACATACTGTACATAGGTACCTACGCTCCCACATACATACACAAATATAGTACATACCTAAATATTCCAAGTTTGCCCATCTACACGCACATTTACGGTACAAACATACACATACTGTACATATACATTCACTGTACAAACATACATATACTGTACATATACATTTACTGTACAAACATTCATATACACATTATGTTCATATACAAGTACATATACATACATACACTCCTGCACATAATCACGTTTCATCAAACATATATCAATGTTGTTGCCCTAGGGTAAACTGGGTAACACATGGCATACTGACAAAGCTTAACCTATTGTTACTATAACAATCTACAAGATGAATATAGGTTGCCTCTCTCTCTTCCCCTCCATCTTTCGGTATTCCTTTTTATTTATTTATTTATTGATTTATTTTTTATTTTTTATTTCATTGATATTTCTAGTTATTATGTATACGTATTGTTGCGTTTGAACAACTGTATTGTTGATAATAGGAGGTAAACTATTGGTATTGTTCATAATCAATAGCGCTTTTTCTATTGGTATTTGTATTGCTCCAGTTGTAGTGTAAAAATGCTCAATGTCATTTCTATATTATTATTTATTTCACTAATTGCTTATTTGCTATCACTTTTACGATCATATTTGTACATATCGTATGTGCTGGTGTTGTTCTATTGTTGTTGTTGTTTGTGTTGTTATTGTTGTGTTTGCTGTTGTTGTTTTTGTCTCTCTGTCTAATCCCCTTCTTATCCCCACAATTTCCCCCTCTTTTATTCCTTTTTTTCTCTTTCTATCCCCTCCTGCTCCGGCCGGGCTGCACCAAATTAATATATAAATACATTTAATAAAGTCAAATTCAAATAAGGCAACAAGAGAAGTATCCTACACATCTCTTTTGTAAAGTAAATCTGAACAGCCGATATGGGCAACTACATCAAATATATGATTTGCCTGAGAAGCTGGACAGGACAAAAAAAAACAAAAAAACCTTTGTTCAACTTTGCACGCCTGGCTCCTGTGAAGTGTAAGTCAATGGTACCGCTAGGAAGCAACCTCTACATTCGTATAATTAGTAATAATACTAATTAATTTGTACCGGTATACCGTACAAACCTACAATGTATCAAAGTGTCATCACAACATTAACTAAGCACATACAGTTTCCTTTTGGCCGGAACTAGCACGACTATAACGGACTTATTTGGATGCAGAGTGAATATAATTTGTGAGAATGCCCCGAGTGACCAATACAAATGTTATTGGTGGATAGAAGGAAAGAGTGAAGAAGAAGGACGCCACACCACAAGAGGGTTGGCAGTGGATTTTTGTGGCCCAAAAGTATGGGCTGGACCCAAAGGGGATTCCTCGTGAGAAACAAGCAAATATCTGCCCTGACACTTCATTGCGCATGTCAAGAGTGCATTACTGTACATTTTATGGAAAAAAGACGGACGCCTATCAGATCTGGCCAAAGTCCACACACGACTGAAATGTCACAAATCATCCAGACGTCAGTTTGACGGATGCAGTGTTTGCAGCCTGTTGCGGAAAACATACAACGGCTAATTGGAGACGAGGTTCACCGTCTACCAAGTCTGCGGTCTGAAACAGATGTGCCAGGACGGACCCACCATTGACAGTTGACAGGCGTCACCAAGAAAAACCCTGGGACAAGACGCTTCCTCTACCCCAGGCCCATGTTACAAAGACGCCCTCCACTTCACAAGGTAAGATAAAGAAGGGCAGACTCGCTACACGTCTTAAAACAAATTCTGAGACACAGCCAACCAACAGTCAGTCAGGCATGGACGTTTGATTGATTGATTGATTGAGACTTTTATTACTAGACTGCACAGTACGGTACATATTCTGTACAACTGACTGATAAAACTTGTTTAACTTGGGTCCATGTTAATCAATTCATGGTACAAATATATACTATCAGCGTTAATACAGTCATCACACAAGTTAATCATCAGAGTATATACATTGAATTATTTACATTATTTACAATCCGGGGGGTGAGATGTGGAGGTGGTTGGGGCAGAGGGGGTTAGGTTTGGTTGATATCAGTCAGCATCAACAATAATATCATCTGAGAAATGGATATTGAAACAGTAGTAGGTCTGGCTTGGTAGGATATCTACAGCGAGCGGTGAACATAGTGGGATCAGAAAGCATAAGAACAAGTATATTTATTTTATTATTTACATTTGATTAATTACAATCCGGGGAGGTGGGATGTGGTGGGGGAGGGTGCTAGTCTAGGGTTGTAGTTGCCTGGAGGTGGTCTTTTAGTGTCATTTTTCGTTTACACCTTTTGAGAGTGCATTCCATATTGATGTGGCATTGAAGGAGAATGAGTTAAGACTTTTGTTAGATCGGAATCTGGGTTTAATGTGGTTTGTGGCGCTCCCCGCTTGTAAATGGTAAATGGTAAATGGGTTGTACTTGTATAGCGCTTTTCTACCCCTTTTTTAAGGAGCCCAAAGCGCTTTGACAGTATTTCCACATTCGCCCATTCACACACACATTCACACACTGACGGTTGGAGCTTGTGTTGTGGTTATGGCGGTCATTTACGTTATAGAAGTAGTTTGACATGTACTTTGTTGTAAGGGAGATGTAGCGAATTTTGTAGACAAGTTGTTTTACTCTGTCCTCCACAATGAGCCAGGACACTTTGGAGAAGTGGGTAGGAGTGAGGTGTTATCTGGGGTGGAGGTCTAGAAGTAACCTGACTAGCTTGTTCTGGGATGTTTGGAGTTTAGATTTGAGGGTTTTGGAGGTGCTGGGGTACCAGGAGGTTCATGCACAGTCGAAAAAGGGTTGGATGAGAGTTTCCGCTAGAAACTTCATGGTGCTTTTGTTGACCAGAGAGGAGATTCTGTAGAGAAATCTTGTTCGTTGGTTGACCTTTTTGATTACTGTGGTTGCCATTTTATCACAGGAAAGATTAGCGTCTAGAATGGAACCTATGTAGGTGACCTCATCTTTCCTGGTGATAACAATGTCACCCACTTTAATAGTGAAGTCATTGACTTTCTTAAGGTTGATTTGGGATCCAAATAGGATGGTGCAAATATAGCAGAGTTCGGCACTGAGGATTTTTTCCACCACTTACTTGTCCTTGCTGGATACCAGCAGGGCGGAGTCATCCGCAAACATAACTCAACCTTTGATCATTTTCAGTGAGTTCTGGTGTTGCAAGCTTAGCCTGGGACTCAAGAGTGTGGGGGTCAAACCAGCGTGTTCTCAGCAAAAAAAGCTAATTGAAAGCTGAGCGAAGCAGCGAACTTATTTTCACCCGTGGAAATTGTTCCAAAAGGGATTTTGTAAAAACGCATGCCAGAGTACCTGAGATAGTCCGTCACAAAGGAAAAAGTGTTACAACACAAAGACGCAAAGGACGTTTTGCTGCTGTCTGAAAACCTTCGCAGCCGAGCGTGAAGCGACTGGGATGAGAATCAGCACCTCCAACTCCGAGTCCATGGTTCTCACCTGGGAAAGGGTGGAGTGCCATCTCCAGGTTGGGGAGGAAATCTTGCCCCAAGTGGAGGAGTTTAAGTACCTCAGAGTTTTGTTCACGAGTGAGTGAAGTGTGGATCGTGAGATGAACAGGCAGATCGGTGCGGCGTCTTCAGTATTGAGGACGCTGTATCGATCCGTTGTGGTGAAAAAAGAGCTGAGCCGGAAGGCAAAGCTCTCAATTTACCGTTCGTTCCACGTTCCTATCCTCACCTATGGTCATGAGCTTTGGGTTATGACCGAAACGACAAGATCACGGGTACAATTGGCCAAAATGTTTCCTCCACCGGGTGTGGGTCTATCCTTTATCTTCACATTGAGTGGAGCCAGATGAGGTGGTTCGGGCATCTGTTCAGGATGCCACCCAAATGCCTCCCAAGGGAGGTTATTATGCCCCACAATGTTATTTTCTAAGACTCCTAGTGGTGGAAATCAATTTTGCAGTTTGAGTTCTATTTTGACCCTCCTGTCTTACCGTAGCCAGCTTAGTGTGGGTGTGTTTCAGAGAGCAGTTGAGAGCAGATGTCAAACAAACAGCACTCACTGCAGGCTTTAAGCTTTATTTTCGACTTTGAAGACTTTGAAGGTCTAAACCTGTAAGTTTATGTGAATGTAATATTGTGACACATTATTTGTGCATTTTCAGTTTAAGACTGCTTTAGTAAGATATTTGTGCCCATTGTTGAAAGCTAATTACTGGCAGTATTTGTTGGTTTGGGTGTTAAATAGGCTACATAGCAGACTTCTATATTGGTTTATATAGCTATTGTTACGGCGCGGATTCGAACCCACGTATCCTCGGCGGCTGGAGCTGTATGCGCCTCTACGAACATTGCGCCAAGAGGCGCCTCTGCTGACGGCGCACTCAGACACGCCCTCACTTGTGCTGAGTGCAGCACGCCCACGCAGCAACGAGCCTGCAGCCTATTATCAATCTTCTCACCTTATACTGATGAGGGCAAGCCCAATAAAGGACCAGTGGACCTAAGGATCGGCGCGGGAACGTAGTTCTCAGATGGTGAAACTACTCCTCCTTGCTCGTTGCTTATTTCCTTGTGCCCTTGTGTTTTTCCTGATCCTTTTTTCTCCTGCTCTTCCCACAGAGTTGTGTCACCACCGCTGTTTCCCTTGTGGCTCCCATTTTGCCTTCCTGGATCCCTGACCTCTGTTTTGGACTTTGGACTCGCGCTCCTGCTTTTGACCCCCCTCCCGCCATGGACTTCCCTGCCTGCCTCGCCCCTATCTACACCACTTTTGGTAAGACACTTCAGTTAATTTCCACACTTAGCCTTACACCATACACTCTTGAGTCTGTGTCACACTTCATATCCTTGGTTTATTGTTAGTAAAGTTTTGTAGTCTTATTATATATATAAATACTTACTATATATATAATCAATTATTGAACACTGCCACCTGGTGTTAGTCTGCCGTCATCTCCCTTAGTTAAAACATAACAGCTATATACACATGTACATTGTATATATACATATGCTAAGTGTAAAAAGTTTATGTGTTTATGTGTCAGTGTGTTTTTGTTCACAGTTTTACAAAATATACAATTGATCCTTCACTAAAAAGGCCTAAACTACACTACAAATGCTTGGGACAAGGATTATATCATGTTAGCTATCTGCTAAGCTAACCAGCAAAAAGCAAGCGCAGAATAGAGGTGTTATGGATTGCAAGGGGAGTGACGTCAGACTGACACCAGGGAGCATTAATGTACAAAGATTTATGATATAAATAGTAAACACATATATATATATATACATATATATATGTATATATATATATTTATTCATATATATAATTTACAATACTAATAATCTATAGAATGGTGTGTGACAAAATCCAAGAGAATATGTGTGTGACTATGTGTGTAGATTAGCTGTTGAGTGTTACCGTAAATGTTGAATGAAGAGCGAAGGAACGAGGCAGTCCATGGGGCATGCAGGGGATCCGGAGCAAGAGAGAGCGTCAGAGTTGAGGGGCGAGCGAGTAGTCGAGGAACGAGGGAAGCAGTCGAAAAACAATGAAGCGCGGGGGAGACAGGGAAGATCCGGGAGCACAAGACGCACAGCTTGACTCGGTGAAGATGATTATACTCCGGCGCCGGCATGTCAGGTTGTCCAGGCTTATGAAAGCAGCTCCGTCATTACCGTCAGGTGTGAAGATTGCCGGTGATTGATTGCAGCTGGTGGCTGCTGCAGGGCGGTGACACGCGCCGCTCGTTCGTGGATGTGCGTGGGTGTGTCCCGAGGTGTGCACAGACGGATGAGGGACGTTGGCAGTAGCCTGAGCCGTAACAGTTTTGGACATATCCGACCGGTAGGAGGCCACGGGGAAGACCCAGGACACGTTAGGAAGACTATGTCTCCCAGCTGGCCTGGGAACGCCTCGGGATACCCTGGGAGAAGCTGGACGAAGTGGCTGGGGAGAGGGAAGTCTGGGTTTCTCTTTTTAGGCTGCTGCCCCCGCGACCCGACCTTGGATAATTGGAAGAAAATTGATGGATGGACATGCTAGACCAGTTTTTTAATTATACTCCGCAAATAATGTGCCGTTGAGTTTCTGTGCTGTCTAGAGCTTGGCAGAGTAACCGTGTAAGACTCTTCCATATCAGTAGGTGCCAGCCGGTAGCTAATTGCTTTGTAGATGTCGGATACATGGTTTGTCGTGATCCCAATATGCAGATGACAGCGGGAGGCAGTGTGAAGGTAAAAAGGTATCTAACGCTTAAAACAAAAAGAAAAAAGGAAAAGGAATTGAAGCTTAGGGAAGGCTATGCAGAACAAAACTAAAACTGAACTGGCTGCAAAGTAAAGAAAAACAGAAAACTGGACGACAGCAAAGACTTACACGTGTGGAGCAGAGACGGCTTCCACAAAGTATGTCCGTACATGACAATCAACAATGTCCCCACAAACAAGGATAGTAATAACTTAAATAGTCGTGATTGCTAAGACTAAGCAGGTGCGGAGAATAGCGTTCAAAGGAAGACATGAAACTGCTAAAGGAAAATACCATCAAAACAGGAAAAGCCACCAAAATAGGAGCGCAAGACAAGAAGCAAAACATTAAAAAAAACTCAAAATACGTCACGGCGTAATGTGAGAGGTGGTGACAGTAGACCTACTTTGAGACAAGAGCTAAAGTGATGCATGCTTGGTTATGGTTTAAATTCATATCCAAAAATTGCTTGAATGACTTTATACTGTCAATATCGACTGCAGAGTT
Organism: Nerophis ophidion; assembly: GCF_033978795.1. Classification (NCBI taxonomy): domain Eukaryota; kingdom Metazoa; phylum Chordata; class Actinopteri; order Syngnathiformes; family Syngnathidae; genus Nerophis; species Nerophis ophidion. Next base: position 50,580,558 of record NC_084612.1, on the reverse strand, counting down.
CTTTTTTTTTTTTCTGCTTGTGGCGCACCTCCAGGTTTTTTCAATGAAAAAATGTGCCTTGTTGAAAAACACTGTAAACAAAAATTGTCTTTCAGTAGTAAGTAAACAAACATGTACCGTATTTCCTTGAATAGCCGCCAGGCATGTAATTGGCACCTGCCTTGAACTGCGGCCGGGTTACACTATCCGGTCAGACAAATTAGCACATGCATATTTCTATCGTCAAATCAAATTTGTGGCGTCAAGAGCACCCCTTCCCCTGCAGTTATTTCTAGCCGGCAGAGGAGTTTTTTAAACTTCGAATGTGTGTAAACCAGGGGTCTTCTTCCACAGCAGCACAGATCACACTAATGGTTGCGATACAAAACAACTTCAACACACCCACCAACACGCGCCACACTCCGCAAACCCACATTAAACGATGGCAATCACTTCTGGAGAACATACGCCCTGCAACACACCACAAACGCAACACAACACCTACCCACAATGCAATGTATCCACGACTCCCGGCTACACCGTCCAATAACCCGCTGGCACCAATCCCTGCACCACCCACCCCTCCCCTCCGTGCGTTGGTTGAGGGGGGCGGGGTTGGGGGCACGTGTATAATAGCCATGCGTCACGGATACACGGCACTATAGGTAATCCCTATGCTGTGTTTAGAATGTGCCACAGAGCCAATGCGCTCCAGAAATGTGCTTGGTGAGGGTTCACGGAGTGTGCCGCACAGTAGTAAGAGCCCCAAAGCAGTCCACATCCCAAACATCAGTGTAAAAGATATGGCTGTTGAGCAAGTATGCATTACAATCTCGGACAAAAAGCAGCGAAATGCATGCGTCTAGCCGGCACGCAGGTAGCATGGTTTAATAGTGGGCGCCAACCTCCGGGCTGCGGACGCAGAACAATTGTTTATTTTATATTCTTTGTTATCACACTCAGTTTTTTACTGCATGCCATTGGTAAGCGCAGGGGTGAGAAGAGGTATTAAAATTATTAGCGCCTGCTTACTTTTACCGCATACTTTGAATAAGCGCAGGGGTGAGAAGAGGTTTTAAATTAATTAGCGCTTCAGCGGCTATTCAAAGAAATACGGTACTCCTAATTGGCTGCTGATGTAATTAGTAACATATTGTGTCATTTATCAACCTATTATTTTGTCTACATTATTCATCTACTTGTTTATTTACTGTTAATATCTGCTTACTTTCTGTTTTAACATGTACTGTGGTGTGATTGTATTATGACAGGCTATGACGTCACGAGTGTGCGACGGAGCGGGAGACACAGTGGGAGTAAGCTAGAGAGGTGACACATGTGTGACTGGGCTATAATAAATGTATCCACGTTACAAAGTACAGCTGGACTCGCGTATTAATTAAGTAACTCGACATGGTGTCAGAAGTCCTGTAGTTAATGTGGAGTGTGAGCCAAATGTAAAGATAGTTTGTACGCGTCTGTGGGGAAAGAAGTGAAGGACAACATGAGCGAGGGAGACGGAGCCGCAGCAGCACCTGCACGGCAACCCGACGCGCCGGTGGTTGCCGTGGGACTGTGCGCTACGTTCAACATCCAGCCACCGGAGTCCTTTGACTTTTCAAATCCGCAAGAGTGGGACAAATGGATCCGGAGATTTGAAAGATTTCGCCTGGCAAGTAACCTAAATGCAAGCTCCGAGGACAATCAAGTAAACACATTGATTTATTGCATGGGGGACGAGGCAGATGATATTCTCCGTGGGCTAAATTTGACGGCTGCTCAAAGACGTACATACCAGGGAATGCGCGATGGATTACAAGGTTTTTTTGTTGTGAAGAAAAATGTTATCTACGAGCGTGCTAAATTTAACATGCGCAAGCAGAAAGAAGGGGAGAGTGTGGATTCGTTTGTCACTGCACTATATGCGCTGGCGGAGCATTGTAGCTACGGGATGCTACACAATGAACTGATCAGAGACAGACTTGTCGTCGGATTGCAAGATAAGGGGCTGTCTGAACGCATGCAGTTGGACGCGGATCTAACCTTGGATAAAGCCATAAGAATGGCACGACAGAGCGAGGAGGTGAAAAGGCAGCAGTCTACTCTCCGAGGGGACACACACCAGTCTGCTAAAAACAAACCTCAACATGTTGATAGCCCAAAGTACAAGCCACACAGTATTCAGTACAGCAAGGACAAGGGCGCACAGTCACTTTGTCAAAATTGTGGCAGCTCTCCATCCCATCAAAAAAGTGACTGTCCTGCTAATGAAGTGAGATGTCATGCATGTGGGAGGAGGGGACATTACAAGCGTGTGTGTAAGTCCAAATCAGTGCATGAAGTTGAAGAAGATGAGGAGGAAATCTTCCTCGGCAGTGTCACGAAGGATGGGGATCCTTGGATGGTCAAAATTGGCATCCATGAGAGCAGTGTGACATTCAAAATCGACACAGGTGCCGATGTGACAGTCCTGCCTCACTCAGTGTTCCAAAACACATACAGAAATGATCCGCCTAGCCTCAAAAAGGCAACAAAGCCACTCCTGGGACCAGGAAGAAATCCCCTCGACGTTGTGGGCGTCGCCAGGTTGCTACTGAGGAGAGGAGATAAGACAGAGGGAGGATGTGTATATTGCTCGTCATGTGCATACTGCTCTGCTGGGAAGATCTGTGAGCTGTCGGCTGGGGCTTGTAGCACGCCTAGACAGCGTTACTATGGAAACATTAAAGGAGCACTACCCAAAATTATGCACCGGGCTCGGAGAAGTGCGGCAGCCATATGCCATCAAGCTGAGTCCAGGGGCGGAACCAACTGCCATCAGTGGAGGAAACACTAGGAATGCTGGCTGGAGCCAAATTTTTTAGTAAGCTGGATGCAAACATGGGGTTTTGGCAAATTCCTCTAACTGCAGATTCAGCAAAACTGACAACATTCATTACACCCTTCGGGCGCTTTTACTTCAGGCGGCTACCATTTGGCATAGCATCCGCCCCCGAACATTTTCAGAACCGGATGGTGACAGAAGTCACAGAAGGGCTTGAGGGTGTTGTTTGCCACATGGATGACGTGCTAGTGTGGGGCCGAACACAAAAAGAGCATGATGCTCGCCTGCATGCCACACTAGAAAAGATCCAAAAGGCAGGCATCACTTTGAATGTTGATAAGTGTGACCTGTCAAAGTCAGAGGTGACCTTTCTAGGCCACGTGCTCTCCACCAGTGGCATCAGCCCAGACCCAAGCAAAACAGAAGCTGTGAGAAGGATGCAGGAGCCAACAACTGTGACTGAGTTAAGAAGTTTTCTTGGAATGATTAATCAACTTGGGAAGTTTGTGCCGCAGCTGGCTGAGAGAGACAAGCCCCTGCGAGATCTCCTGTCGAAAAAGAACTGCTGGGTGTGGGGCGTCGATCAGGCAAGGGCCTTCCAGGATCTAAAGGATGCACTGACGTCTACACCAGTGCTAGCCATGTATGATCCCAACAGAGAGTGCAAAGTATCAGCAGACGCGTCGTCATACGGGTTGGGAGGCGTCCTGCTACAAAAATGGGACGAAGAGTGGAGGCCACTGGCCTACATGTCGCGGTCTCTCACACCAACAGAGCAGAGATACGCGCAAGTAGAGAAATAAGCTTTGGGACTGACCTGAGCCTGTGAGAGGTTTCGCAACTTTCTCATCGGGAAACATTTCCAGATGGAGACGGACCACAAGCCTCTCCTGAGTCTTCTGGGGTCTCAAGCACTGGATGCTCTACCTCCACGGATCCAACGCTTCAGAATGCGTCTGATGCGCTATTCGTACTCTATCTCTCATGTGCCAGGGAAGTGTCTGTGGACAGCTGATACATTGTCACGAGCTCCTGTTAAGAGAGAGGAGACAGCAGCGGACAAAGAGCTGTTTGAAGAAACCAACATATATGTGGACATGGTATTGGAAAACTTACCTGCAAGTGCTGACTACCTGGAGGAACTGAGAGAGCAGCTGCAGAGAGACAGTGTGTGTGCACAGGTGATGCAGCTGTGTGCCGAAGGCTGGCCAGCACACGGTTCCAAAGAACCAGCACTCAGGCTGTACAGGGCAGAGCAGGCGTTCCTCACAGTTCAAGATGGTGTCTTGCTGAAGGGACACAGGCTTGTCATCCCTTCTACAATGAGGAATGGTGTACTCGCCAAATTGCATGAAGGACACCAAGGCGTGGTGAAGTGTAGACAGCGGGCACGACAGTCAGTATGGTGGCCCGGGCTGAGCCAGCAGCTAAATGAATTGGTTCTCAACTGCCGAACATGCTGTAAGGAGAGACAGAACCACAGGGAGCCTCTGATGCCGTCACCATACCCGGGGCGACCATGGGAGAAGTTAGGAGCTGATCTATTCATGCTCGGTACCAAGACCTACCTGGTGGTAGTGGACTACATGTCAAGGTACGTGGAGATTACTTTGCTGACCTCCACAAAGTCAAACGATGTAATCCAACACCTAAAATCCATTTATGCACGTCATGGAATCCCGGATCTTCTCGTTTCGGATGGAGGGCCCCAGTTCTCCGGAGCAGGCTTCGCTGAGTTCGCAGAGTCTTATGGATTCCGTCACGTTACCAGTAGCCCAAGATATCCTCAAGGTAACGCTGAAGCTGAACGTGCAGTACAGACGGTGAAAGGTCTCCTAAAGAAAGCAGACGACCCCTATCTTGCTTTGCTCGCTTACAGGGCTACCCCTCTCGACAATGGGTATAGTCCAGCGCAGCTTCTCATGGGGAGGAGACTCCGCACAACAGTGCCTATCCTTCCTGCTTTACTGAATCCTGCCCTTCCAGATAGCGAAGCTGTTAGGTTGAAAGAAGGGGAGAAGAGGACAAAAGATGCACAACGCTACAACCTTCGGCATCGTGCAATGAACCTTGACAGACTGAATCCGGGATAGGACCAAAAGAACGCAGGAGCTATCATTGGACATCACACCACTCCACGATCGTATCTGGTGGAAGGACCCAAGGGGACCATCAGACGGAACCGTCGTCATCTCATCCCTATGGGATCCTCGCCGGAGCAGAGTGGCCGTGGTACAGCAGAGCCATTCCTAGGGGGTGTTCCGGAAAAACCTACAGCAGAAACATCGCAGCAGAGTGTTCCAGAACCTGCATCTACTCCTACTCCTAGAACCAGGTCTGGGAGGGCTGTGGTAAGACCAACTAGGTTGGACCTATAATTTTGTTTCCTAGAGACATTACAGAGACTTTAATGAAAAAAGAGAATGTTACTGTATGTGAAAAAAAAAAAGTGTAATTGGAGCGTTTTGGATATGTTTTATTGTATTGTAAATGTTCAAGTCAGTTGCAGGGCTTAGGTTAAGGACAGTACAGGATTAGTATAGGATGGATGTCTGAGTATTTATATTGAAGTGGATTGTTCTAAGGGTAAAATATGTGTGTGTGTTTGATTGTTTGGTACAGGCCCATATAGGAGCAGACCTTCCAACCACGAGGCAGAATAATCCTCAAGGTCTGTTGAATCAATGGCAGTCTACCCATTGATTCTAGAAAGGGGAGATGTGGTGTGATTGTATTATGAGAGAACTACAGGGTCGACAGGCTATGACGTCACGAGTGTGCGACGGAGCGGGAGACACAGTGGGAGTAAGCTAGAGAGGTGACACATGCGTGACTGGGCTATAATAACGTTACAAAGTACAGCTGGACTCGCGTATTAATTAAGTAACTCGACATGTACTATCTACACTTCTGTTAAAATGTAATAATAACTTATTCTTCTGTTGTTTGATACTTTGCGTAAGTTTTGGCTGATAATACAAATGTTGGTATCAAGCCAATACCAAGTAGTTACATTGGTCATATTCAAAGTCCTTATGGGTCCAGGGATGAATTCTTTGACTTAATAAACAGTAAAAATAGACAAAAGATTTTGTGATAATAATGATAAAGTACTTGATGTATTTAGAGTCAATGTATGTAGCCACCCATGGCATTTGTTTACATTCAGGAATGCTAGCTTGCTGTTAGCGGTGAGCTATTGTATCCTTCTAGGGTGTGTAGTGAAGCATGTTTAGTTATTCCTCGTCCTGCAGTGATAATGGTACTTCTAAGAAACTTACTTTTTTGTCGCCATGTAGGCGAGGATTAGTAATTTTGAGGTAGATAAAACACGCTGGCTTGCTAGCCATGTTTAAAACACCTCTTCCAGAGCAGCGCGTCAGTTTGAAAAGCATCAAATTTATTGTTAGTTTTTAAGCCAAATTGCTTCGATTCTCCCTTTTCTGTCACCACATAGTTTCTGCTTGTAAGTACACCCTGTGTGCGCATTGTTTAACAGGTGCTTCTTACTCGTTTTACCAGCAATGTCACAATGGGATGACGATACCACTTCATGTGGCTTTATATTAGAGTTGTGGCGTTTGTATTTGTTGTGGCTTTTGCACTCGTGCTGTACCTGAAAGTTGTTGTGTTGTCATTTATCAGTCTTGTTGCGTTTGTCAGCGACCTCTCTCAGCCACCGTAGGTCTCTGCCATTCTTGTTTTGATGACTTGAATAACATTTAACGTCATTATCATTAAAAATGTTTCACTTCATATAAAGTCTGCCTTTCTTAAACCCAGTGTTTTCCTTTTCTTGTATCGATACAAACGATTGATATCCTTTTAAAATGATGTTGGAGCGCCATCTCCGGGTTGGAGAGGAGATCCGGCCCCAAGTGGAGGAGTTCAAGTACTTCGGAATTCACGAGTCAGGGAAAAGTGGATCCTGAGATGCGGATCCTGGATCGATCCGTCTGGCAAAGAAGGAGATGAGCCAGAAGGCTACGCTCTTAATTTACCGATCGATCTACGTTCCCATCCACCCCTATGGTCATGAGCTATGGGTTATGGACGAAAGGACAAGATCATGGCTACAAGCAGCCCAAATGAGCTTTCTCCCCTGGGTGGCAGGGGTCCCCTTACAGTCTGGTAAGAATGCGCTCCAGACGCTTTCCTGGGGAGTTAATTAGGGTACACCCGACTGCTAGAACACCACGGGGAGGACCCAGGACACTTCGAGTGTCTCAAAGGGCTGCACAAGCCACAACATCCGCGGTACAGAGCCCACATTAGTGCAAGGAAAAACTCACCCCAGTGGGACGTCGATGTCAATGACTATGAGAAACCTTGGAGAGGACCGCATATGTGGCGTACCACTAGATGGAGCCAGTGTACCATACCACCAGTGGCACCAAAGTTTGAGATTCCCTGCACTAGACAATATGTATTGGACATACTTTGGTGTTAATTTTGAGTGAATTTTGTTGAACAATCTCATTTAGTCACATACAGTGTCAGTGCGATACGATATAGGATCGACTTTATTGATACCACATTGGGGAAGTGATGTGGTTGCAGTGCAAATACAAAAAGTCCACAAAAACAAGGTAAAAAAAAACACTTGAAAAAACACATCAAAGGACATAAAAAAATGTTGAAACAACACAGAGCTGATGAAACTGGCTGTCACGACATACGGCTACACAGTAAAATACATCGAAAAAAACAAAAAAAGGGCAATAAATAATATATATTGTGCAGATAAGATATTGCATCATGCAAGGACAACAAAAACAAAATACCATTGCTCAACAGACATTTTTCCACCAAAGGAACCTTTTCAGGAACTTTCCCACTTACCCGGATAATTAAAGTTCCCCCTTTGTTCCCACCAAAAGATTGATTTGGTTCTTCAGGTTTCTGCCAGCTAGAACTATTTCTTACCATTCTTTCATTTAAGTACAAAACATATATTAAACTAAATTCAAGTTTGATTAAAAAAAGAATAGAAATAGTTTGACATGAATAAAAAAGTGTAAAAAAGGTTGGTAATAGGAGGGCAGGGGCCCATCCATCCATCCATTTTCAACCGCTTATTCCCTTTCGGGGTCGCGGGGGGCGCTGGCGCCTATCTCAGCTACAATCGGGCGGAAGGCGGGGTACACCCTAGACAAGTCGCCACCTCATCGCAGGGGCCTCAAAATAAAATTCTGCTTCAGGCCCCCATTTATATCGGGGCGACTCTGGTTTCCAGGACCAAATTATTGTATAAGAAATGACAACAGGAATTTAACACTTGCCTGCAAACTGTTGACTATGTGTATTGTGTACTTGGTATAAATATTTACTGTGTGTTGTTGGCAATGATGCTTGATTTACACAAAACGTTTGCACATCAATTATAAATAGTTTCATTTACAGAGTACACTCAACTTAAAGGCCTTTTTTTTTTTACGTTACCTATCATTAACAATCCTTATGTGAGAAAAACCCGTTTTCTCTTTTTTTAATGCATTCTAACTACTGAATTAGTTAGCAAAAGTCAGCCAACAAAGGATCCATTTGAACCGCTCTATTCTGTCTTTAAAACCCTCTAAAATATCCAAAAACCTCCATTAAGAGTTTATGTACAAACTGTGTGTATATATGTAGTGTAGTAAGTGGATGTGAATGTTGGAACGGTTCAAATCTGTTGAGAAATGTGGGATGCGGAGGATTTTGATATTGTCCATTCATTTTCAATGGAGGGAAATTCCTCGTAATCGTGGAATTTCCGGAACAGGGAAAGAGGCTGACTTGAATTTGCAGGGTGAGTGGAGTGTGTGGACGTTGGAACGGTTCAAATCGGATGAAAAATGTGGATAATGCAGTAGACTGTGTATCTCCCATTCATTGTCAATGGGAAGAAAATTACTAGAAAACTGGGGATTTTAGCAACGGGACAACATGGGAAATGATGTGGTTAGCCGACATATGGGAAGGACAGTGTGGGTTGATGGTTGAAAGGTCGGAATCAGGAAAAAAACATTTTTTAGCAATTTTGATTGTAACTATGAATTCGTCTATTCATTTGAATGGGAATTTTCTGGAAATTTGGGAAATTCTGGAAATTTGGGATTTTTTTTAAATATTGATACCACCACAATTGTTCTAGAAAATATGAATGGGTTGTTGTTGGAATTTTTCAAAACGGTTAAAAATTGTTGACATAGTGACAGCTTGAATTTAAATGGGTATTTCAGAATTTCGGAAAAATCGGGAGTTTGTACGAAAGGAAAAATTGTCGTACCAATTAAGAATAATGTTTTGAAGGTGGAATGGTCCAAAAACGGTTGAAAAATGTGGCCTATGAGAACTTTCCAGGAAGAGGTGAAAATAAGGCTTTGGAAAAATAGGAATTTTAATTCCTGGAAAAAAATGTTGAACTTGGAAAATAGTAGTTTTACTGTCCAAGGTAAGCGGAGTGTGTAGATGTTGGAATGGTTCGAATCGGTTGAGAAATGCGGGATATGGAGGGTTTTGTATATTGCCCATTCATTTTCAGTGGAGGGAAATTCCTAGTAATTCCAGGTGATCAGGGAATTTTCGGAACCGGGAAACATGTTGGCTTGAATGTCCAGGGTGAGTGGTGTGTGTGGATGTTCAAATCGGATGAGAAATGTGGAATACAGTATGCAGTAGATTGTGTATCTCTCAATTATTGTCAATGGGAAGAAAATGACTGGAAAACTGGTAATTTTGGGAACGGGACCACTTGGGTAAATGATGTGGTTGGAATCGGGTAAAAAAGATGGCGCTAAGTTTTGACAATTTTGGGTATTGTATAACTATTAATATGTCTATTAATTTGAATGGTAATTTCCTGGAAATTTGGGAAATTCTGTAAAACCTGGGACATTTTTTCTTGATACTAACACAATTGTTCTACATAATATGAATGGGTTGTTTTTGGAATTTTTCAAAATGGCTAAAAATTATTGACGTAGTAACATTTTAAATTTAAATGGGTATTTCTGAATTCAGGAAAAAACGGGAATTTGTATGAAAGGAAAGATTATAGTTTTGTCTTCCCAATTAAGAAGAATGTTTTGAAGGTGGAATGGTCCAAAAACGGTTGAAAAATGTGGACTGTGAAAACTTTTCAGGAAGAGGTGAAAATATGGCTTTGGAAAAACAGAAATTCTTGGAATTTCTGGAAAAAAAAATGTTGAACTTGGAAAATGGTAGTTTTATTGTTCCAGGTGAGTGGAGTGTGTGGATGTTGGAATGGTTCAAATCGATTGAGAAATGTGGGATATGGAGAGTTTTGTATATTGCTCATTTATTTTCAATGGAGGGAAATTCCTGGTAATTCCAGGTAATCAGGAAATTTTCCGAACCGGGTACGGTTCAAAACGGATGAGAAATTTGGATTATGCAGTAGACTGTGTATCTCCCATTCATTGTCAATGGGAAGAACATTACAGGAAAACTTGGAATTTTGGGAACGGGACAACATGGGGAAATGATGTGGTTGGCCAACATACCGTATAGGAAGAACAGTGTGGGTTAATGGTTGAAAGGTCGGAATCGGGTACAAAAAAATGGTGCAACTTTTTGAGAAAGTTGGGCATTGTATAACTAGGAATGTCCAGTTTCAGGAAAAAACGGGAATTTGTACGAAAAGGAAAAAAAAAATCCCAATTAAAAGGATGTTTTGAACGTGGAATGGTCCAAAAATGGTTGAAAAATGTGGACTGTGAAAACTTTCCAGGAAGAGGATAAAATAGGGCTTTGGAAAAACCGGAATTTGTTGAATTCACGATGGGAGAGGGGTTAGTGCATCTGCCTCACAATACGATGGTCCTGTAGTCCTGAGTTCAATCCCAGGCTCGGGATCTTTCTGTGTGAAGTTTGCATGTTCTCCCCGTGAATGCATGGGTTCCCTCTGGATACTCCAGCTTCCTCCCACTTCCAAAGACATGCACCTGGGGATAGGTTGATCGGCAACACTAATTTGGCCCTAGTGTGTGAATGTGAATGTGAATGTTGTCTATCTGTGTTGGCCCTGCGATGAAATGGCGACTTGTCCAGGGCTTTCCGCCCAATTGTAGCTGAGATAGGCGCCAGTGCCCCCCGCGACCCCAAAAGGGAATAAGCGGTATTAAATGGATGGATGGATGGAATTTGTTGAATTCCTGTAAAAAAAACCTTGAACTTGGAAAATGGTAGTTATATTGTCCAAGTTGAGTGGAGGGTGTGGATGTTGGACTGGTTCGAATCGATTGAGAAATGTGGGATATGGAGAGTTTTGTATATTGCCCATTTATTTTCAATGGAGGGAAATTCCTGGTAATTCCAGGTAATCAGGGAATTATCGGATGAGAAATGTGGAATATGCAGTAGATTGTGTATCTCCCATTCATTGTCAATGGGGAAAAAAATCACTAGAAAACTGGGAATTTTGGGAATGGGACAACATGGGGAAATGCTGTGGTTAGCCGACATATGGGAAGAACAGTGTAAGTTTATGGTTAAAAGGTCGGAATCGGGTAAAAAAATGGTGCAAAATTTTGACATTTCTGGAAAATCGGGAATTTTTAAAAATATTGATGGTACCACAATGTTCTAAATAATATGAGTGGGTTGGTGTAATTTTTCAAGACGGTTTAAAACTGGATGTAGTGACGTAGTCTGAATTTAAATGGGTTTTACGGAATTTTGGAAAAACTAGGAATTTGTACGAAAAGAAAAATGACGTTTTTTTTGTCTCAATTAAGAAGAATGTTTTGAAGATGGAATGGTCCAAAAAAGTTTAAAAATGTGTACTGTGAAAACTTTCCAGGAAGAGGTGAAAATAGGGCTTTGCAAAAAACAAGATTTCTTGGAATTCCTGGAATTTTTTTTTTTTTTTGGGAACTTGGAAAATGGTAGTATGATTTTGCAAGGTCAGTGGTGTGTGTGTGGATGGTGGAACGGTTCAAATCGGTTGAGAAATGTGGGAGTTGTGCAAGTTTGAAAAATGTCCCATTTATTTTCAAAGGGGAAAAAACACCCGAAAAAACACAAATTCTGGATCATGCAAGAGAATTTTTTTTT